>NC_090648.1:23020815-23105815 GCF_040937935.1 Hyperolius riggenbachi
ATGCCTATCAGGGCATATGAGGCCCCTCAGGACTATGGGCCTGATTCACAAAGCGGTGCTAACAGTTAGCACGCTAGTGAAAAGCCCTTTATCACGCCTAAACTCACTTTAGGCATGATAAGTTTAGGTGTGATAAGTTTAGGTGTGATAAGTTTAGGCATGATAAGTTTAGGTGTGATAAGTTTAGGCATGATAAGTTTAAGCGTCAACTGGGTTAGCACCGCAGTGCACAGCTGATCAAAAGTTTTACGCTAGCAAAGTCTGGTGCACTTTGTACAAAGTTTAATGGAGCTGCTTTGCGTGCGGGACTTTGCAAGCGATCTAAACTTATCTAAACTTATCATGCCTAAACTTATCACACCTAAACTTATCACGCCTAAACTTATCACACCTAAACTGGCTTTTCACCAGCATGGTGCAATGGTTATCATGCCTAAAGTCTCTAACTGGGTTAGCACCGCTTTGTGAATCGAGCCGTATATGTGAACTTATCTGATCGAGCTGAAAGACATCTGACTAGAGATGTGGTGAACAGGGATGTACTTTCGAGTAATCACAAGTGCTTACTCGTGGTTCATATGAGCTTCAACCACTTCAGCCTTCAGTGTCGTTTCACCTCATGCATCCGAGCAACTTTTACGTCCCATTCATTCGCCAATAATTTATCACTACTTATCACAATTAATTGATCTATAGTATATCTTGTTTATTTTCCGGCACCATTTAGGCGTTCTTTAGGTGGTACATTTTGCTAAGAATTATTTTTTTTCTAAATGCATTTTAATGGGAATATTAAGAAAAAAAAATGGAAACAATTCATTATTTCTCAGTTTTCAGCCATTGTAACTTTAAAATAATACATGCTTCAATAACTAAAACCCACATATTTTATTTTCCCATTTGTCCCAGCTATTACACCATTTAAATTATGTCCCTATAACAATGTATGGCGTCAAAATTTTATTTGGAAATAAAGGTGCATTTTTTCAATTTGTGTCCATCACTACTTACAAGCTGATAATTTAAAAAATTATATTAATATACTCTCTTGACATGCATATTAAAAAGAAAGTTCAGACCCTTAGGTAACTATTTATGTTGTTGTTTTTGGAGGTAAACAGGTAATTTCAAAATGTAGTTAATTGTGTATATTAAAAAAAAAAAAATGTATGTAGTTGTAGATGTAGTTTTACTATTTGGCCACAAGGTGGCCACAGTCATTTTTTGGTTTTTCATCCTGTAACAGGAGCTCTCGCTTACAGGAACTGAAGGGATGACTTGAAACATAGAAAAATTGTGGCTTTTGAGAGAAGCCGTCGGTTTTTCATACGGAGGCATAGATCAATGAATGGGAAATGTGTTCCCATTCATTGATCTCCGGGGCAGCAGAAGGTGGAGGGAGCGCACCTGGCTCAGCTGCAGAAGGAAAGGCTATCTGAACGGATATATATAATAAGTGGTTAATTGCTGCAGCTGAGCGGCTGGATGAGAATAGGTTATTTACTGTAATGAATGGTAGCGAGGCAGCTGCGGTGAACAGCGCTACCGCCGCAACTGCCTCTGCCTCTCGGCCTGTGAATGTCCCCACACCTCGGGCGGCGTCGAGTAGCACATAGGGTCGCATTAGCGCGTGTGCGCGCTCATAGACAGGACCTTTATGCGGGGAGGAGGCGAGTCAGCTGACCTGCGGGTCGGCTGACGTCAGAGGGCACGCTCGCCATCGCTGATTGGCTGAACTCTAGGGGCGTGCCTCGGAGATGCTGCAGCGTACTTAAGCACAGCAGGTTAATTCACAACTTGTCTGCTGTTGCGAATACTTCGTGTTAGCGTTCAGACCTTTGATAGCTATAATTATAATTCATTGAATATTGTATTATTATCTGTGTATGACTCTGGCTCATTCTGACTAATCCTTCGCTCAACGCTTCTGTACTTCTTCCTATCTGATATAGTTGCCGACTCTGCCTGGTTATCTTTCTGCCTCTGCCTCCTGATTCTGTACTTTGTCTGTCTGTTGCCAACTCGATCTGTCTGACCACTCTACTCTCACCAGTGAGCCCCTGTCACTGGTGAGGAGCTCATTGTACTGTAGTGCCCACCAGCTCCTCTGGTGAGGTGGCTCTGACATCTATCAGTACTTATTGTTGCACCTCTACTCTCATCAGTGAGCCCTTGTCACTAGGGAGGAGCTTGTTGTACTATAGTGCCCACCAGCTCCGCTGGTGACGTGATTCTGATATCTATCAGTACTACTGTTGCACCAATCACCTACCTGTACTTTAGCTATCACATCAGTTGTCTGTTATACTAGCATTATTGGTGATTCTGCAGATCACCATATAATCAGAATTCTGTTACTTGTTGACACCCATTGTTACATTTACCCATAATTTCACCGTCCGCTCTGCATTCCAAAGAGCTTGCACGCGTCCTATTGGTCTCGTTGCAAGCCTCACCACAGCACATTTCCTCCTTCAAGCCAGGTGGCAGAATTACAGCAATTTGAATCACGAGTGAGCACTAGTGATTACTCAATAGCCCATCCCCGGTAGCAAACATCAAATTTTGGGTTTGCAAACAGCAAACATGAACTTACACAAATGTTCACGAATCTGGCGAACCACCATAGACATCAATGGGCAGGAGAATTTTAAAACCTGTTTCTGTTTTTCAAAAGACTGTTTCTGGCCACAACAGTGATGGGAAAGTTGTTTCATGGACTCTAACACCTGGACTGTGGCATGCCGGAGGGGGATCCATGGCAAAAGTCCCACCAAAAAATACGGAGTTGACGCAGAGTCAGGTTTTAATCATTAACCCACCTGGCGGTATGAAAAAATCCGCCAGGAGGGAGCGCAGCAGTTTTTTTTTTTTTATTATTATATCATGTAGCGAGCCCAGGGCTCACTACATGATAGCCGCTGCTCAGTGGCATCCCCCCACCCGCTTTGATCGCCTTTGGCGATCTCCGATCAGGAAATCCCATTCAAAGAACGGGATTTCATGGAGGGCTTCCCCCGTCGCCATGGCGATGGGGCGGGATGACGTCACCGACGTCGGGACGTCATTGGGAGTCCCAGACCAACCCTCGGCGCTGCCTGGCACTGATTGGCCAGGCAGCGCACGGGGTCTGGGGGGGCGCACGGCATGACGGATAGCGGCGATCGAGCGCGGGGCGGCGGCGATCGGTGTGCTGACGCAGCTAGCAAAGTGCTAGCTGCTGCGTTCAGCAAAAAAAAAAAATTAGACAAATCGGCCCAGCAGGGCCGGAGAAAACCTCCTGTGCAGCTTACCCCGAACTACGTTCGGGGTTACCGCCAAAGAGGTTAAAAGGCAGAAATCACATTACATTCCTACAAATAATGCACTGGAGTGGTACTCTGTATCTGCAACTTAATGTTGCCACAATAGAAGTAGTGTGCACAGCTCTGGGTGTCAGTGGGCTGTGGAGTGTCACACACAGAGAAATGCAATAGTTATATCAGAATACAGAGAACAATAATGCTGCCCTGGGTTGGTTCTGTGCCTGCAACTTAATGTAGTAACATGGGGCAAACCCAGGATTTTCAAGGGGGGGGGCAGGGGATTCCTGAAAGGTGTCCCTCAGCCACACACTATACAGTATAATAACATGGTAGGACATCATGCAGGATACACATACAATTTCCCGTCCAAATTACCGGATCTGACAATTATTTCATAAATGTCCAATCTGCTCCTGATCGACAAAGGAATCAATCAGGAGCAGTTTGGATACAGATAATAATGAGGACAGCCGACATTGCTAATAAAGGGGAAAGTGAAGCATTCACACAGCAGGGCACAGGGCTGTGCTCATACCTGACTCTGTTAAGTTACCCAGAGCTGCTCCATGCTCTGTACACACGCTGCTGCTCCATGCTCTGTACACATGCTGCTGCTACATCCAAAGTCTACGGTAGCAGAGAAAGAAAGGGGGCAGTGCTGTGAGCAGCAGGATACCTGCAGATATTCTGGTGTCTCAACTTGTGCCTGCCCCAGACACTGCACTGGCCCTGGTCTGAGGGAGGATTATAGGCAGCTGTAATCTTCCCTCCTGCAGTTGCCTATGCAACAAATAGCAGTAGTGTGCACAGCTCTGGGTGTCAGTGGGCTGTGGAGTGACACACACACACACACACACACACACACTTTGCTTTCACAGCAAGTGAGAAACAAGAACACAGGCATAGCTAATGTTTTCCCCACCTATCTGCAGCAAGTCTGACCCGGCTCTCACTAACAGTCAGCAGCCAGCAGAGAATGAATCCAATATGGCCACCACAACTGCTTTTTAATAGGGGGATGAGGCTCCAGGAAGGGGTGCTAGCTGTTTGGCTGCCATGTGTCCGCTGACTGTGAGGTACGGGATCAAAGTTTAGCTCAATCATGATGTATAGGAGGCGGGTCAAACATGCCAAATGTCCGCTGGCCGCCTCAAATGCAAACAGAAGCGGAAGTTTGCAGAATACTGTTCGCCAGTGAACAGTTCAGGTCATCTCTACATCTGATGTTTAACCATCATTCAGTAGTTAAAACACAACTGTAACAAGAGGGATATGTAGGCTACCTGTAACGATCGGTGTCAGCACACAGAGAGAATCTGATTATTGGTGATCTGCAGTATCACCAACAATACAGATATTTACCCGATCATTGATGATCTGCAAAATCACCAATAATACAAGTATGACTAACCTCTGGACACCTGATAAAGTGTAAGTGTTTTGGTGCAACAGTAAGCTGTCCCCCGTGGGGCGGGAGACGCAGAAACTATGAGCATGGACCACCTGAGGAGCAGGTGGCCTATGGCTGTGTGAACTATCTCCTAGGAGAGGGGATAGCGATAACCTGGGAGCCAATGATTCCCTGCTATACTGGGAATCAGACTATACTGCAGCCAGAGGACTCCAAAGGGGTAGAGCCCTTGGCAGGACTGCAGAGAGGACTCTCTGAGGAGCGAAAGTCCTGGTTGCAGCCGACACCTAGACTGGGGTGTGAGTTCCTTGGTCTCGACACCCTGGAACTAGTCTAGAGTATAACACAGCAATGACACAGTATCCCTAAGCTTGAGCGTGTGGTCCTTGGTCACAACACTCTGGAACTGGTCTAAAGTATAACAAAGCAATGACACAGTATCCCTAAGCTTGGGTGTGAGGTCCGTGGTCACAACACCCTGGAACTGGTCTAAAGTATAACACATCAAATGACACAGTATCCCTAAGCTTGGGTGTGAGGTCCGTGGTCACAACACCCTGGAACTGGTCTAAAGTATAACACAGCAATGACACAGTATCCCTAAGCTTATGTGTGAGGTCCATGGTCACAACACCCTGGAACTGGTCTAACATATAACACAAACGTAATATGGCTGAGTGTGAATTCCCAGGTCCTCCTGGTTCTAACACACTGTGTGATCTGACTGGTCTGAGTGCTCACACGTTAGTATTCACAACGGCAGACAACCGGCAACTGACAGGCAAGAAGTATATATAGTGCAGCGCTCCTCAGCGCCGCCCAGTCCCACTCAGCCAATCACCCACTGCGCTGGGATCAGCTGATTGTCCTGATCAGCTGATCCTTCTCCTACTGGCATAAAGGCCCTGCCTCCTAGTGCGCACGCGTGTAGCTCTCCATCTGTGTGCACTACTAGGCTCAGACAAACCAGACGCATGCTGCTGTGCGGAAACCGCTGGTCTGAACGCGGAAACAGCCGCCCCGCTGTCAGACCGCGCGGCGGTGTTTCCACAATCCATTACACTACCATATTGATTTCCTTTTAAACAATACCAGTTGCCTGGCTGCCCTGCTGATCCTCTGCCTCTAACACATTTAGCCATAGACCCTGAACAAGCATGCTTCAGATCAGGTGTTTCTAACATTATTGTCAGATCTGACAAGATTAGCTGCATGCTTTTTTTCTGGTATGATTCAGTCACTACTGCAGGCAAATAGATCAACAGTGCTGCCAGTATTGTTTAAAAGGAAGTAAATATGTCAGCCTCCATATACTTCTCACTACAGTTGTCCTTTAAGAATGTATTCATTAAATGTTATCTTTTCATGTAAGTGCAGTCTTTGAGTTATTTTTATGTGCTTTGAAACTGCGATCCTAGGATAAATAAGGTGATAAAAAAGGTGCTTTGTTTGCAGGTTTTGTGGATTCACATTACAGTTTAGAAAAGCTGTTGTAGTGTGAGCCAGCCATTGAGTATTATGTCTCTCATCTCTTCGCCATTTTAGAATTTTTGTGACATAATAAATGCGCATCAAATAAATGTACTTCATCATAATAATATTAATAATAATAATAATCTGAGCATTTGTATAGCGCTTTTCTCCTGTCGGGCTCAAAGCGCTCAAGAGCTGCAGCCACTGGGACACGCTCAAGAGGTGGGATGAACAGAAACTATGCCAGTGTGAATTTACGCATCGTAGTTCGCATCTACGCATCGTAGTTCGTAGGTGAAGTTTCTAAACTACGCTTATGAATTTATGCGTAGCGAAGTACCGCTATGCGTAGCTTACGCCCACTATGTGTAATTAACATGTGTATTGAACTACGAATGCGTTACTCGTGGCTAATTTTCCGTGTGCGATTATATGCTTGCAAATTTACGCATTGGAAAGGGGAATGTACGCATAGAAGAGTTCCCGGTATAAGCATTTAAAGAGGAAATAATGCGTACAATTTTCTGCATGTGGGCATAAGCATCCGCATACACTACGCTTTGCACTATGCGTAATTGCGTATTTTAACGCATAGTCTACGAAATGCATACAAAGCGAATATTTGATTTCAAAGCCGTAGTTTGGCGAAGCGTAATTGTGTAAAACTATGCGTAGTTCCAGCGTAACGCGAAGTTGGCTGACTACGACCATCCCTGATCAAGAGGCCACCCTGCAGTGTTAGGAAATTTTGCCTTAAACTCCTTCCGGAAGAGGTACTGGCCCTAGCCAGGATTCAATCCCTGGTCTCCCATGTCAAAGGCAGAGCCCTGAAATGCACACCAAATGCACCTGAAAAGTGAAATATACACCAATCACAAGCCTGCTTGATAAGCTGTGACATACCTGTACACGGAAGCAAGTATTACTGGTGGTCTGGTGAGCTCAGAGTAACGGGAAAGCTCTGGTTTTGCCAGCTGCCTGTCCTGTTTTCTCTACTGCCAGTAACAACACACAGTCAAGTCTGCAACAGGGAGTGGAGTAACATCATCTTTATAACAATCCCACATGTACTAAAAAAAACAATAAGGTTGGCATATTTTTCAAGATATCTACTTCATGCAAAAAAGTAAAAAAAAAGTTATCAACATTCACAGATAAATGGTGTCACATTTTATTAACTATGTTACAACTCTAGCAGGGCACCAGCTTACATATGTTTTGTTAATATTTGGTAGCATTCATTTACATTGTTTAAAGTGAACCAGAAATTTGGGAAAACTTACACATTCTTCTTGCAAAAAGTCTCTGGAATTTTGGCTCAATCTTCCTGAGAGGATTGGTAACTGGCAGGGCTGGATTTCTGAAGTTGTGCAGCGCATAAAAAGATGAAGGGCAGAAGGGAAGCAGGACGTGTGGAGAGATGAGAGGCTGCATGTCAATATATATCATTCTTCCTGCTCCGAAGCCGCCCTTCTTTGCTTCACACACACCCTGAATTCCAGAGCTCCGTGCATTTTCCACACTTCCTGGTGTACAATTAGTCAATGCTAACTTACAAGCAGTGATGAGTAGAAATGGCCCGAACATCATATTTTTTGGTTCGCAAACTCGAACGCATTTCCCGCAAAGGTACGGGCGAAATGGGCGAATTGCCATAGACTTCAATATGCAGGAAAATTTTAAAACCTGGAGGGACTGTTTCTGGCCACAAAAGTGTTTGGGCTGGTGCACCCCAGAGCGGTTCTGGAGCGTTTTTAAAAACACTAGCTGTTTAATGTATTTCAATGGGCTGGTGCACACCAGAGTTATTTGTTTTTTCTACAAGCGCAAACTCGGGGCTGCAGCATTTTTTAGATTTCTGAGGCGTTTCTGCCTCAATGTTAAATTATAGGAAAGTGGAAAACCGCTCTGAAAAACGCTAGATCAGAGCGGTTTTCCAGGCGTTTTTGATACAGAAGCTGTTCGGTAACAGCTTTACTGTAACAATATATGAAATCTGCTACACAAAAACACTCCAAAAAATGCTAGGCATGTTTAGAAAACCTCTCTAAACATGCCTAGAATCGCTCTGAAATCTGCTTCAAAAACCTCTAGGGCTCGATTTACAACTTTAGCACTGGCCCTTAGCACATCTAAACTCAGTTGAAATGTGAGAAGCAGTGATCGTGGGCAAAGTACCACGCGCAAAGTTTTGCGCGCGCACTGCACAGAGCGCAGGGCGCTCCGCGCGAAATGCACACTAAAGCCTATGGGACTTAGCGCGCGCATAGGACTTTGCGCACGCAAAATCTTGCGCGCGGTACTTAGCGCGCGATCTGATTGAGAAAACCGGTGCTAACCTACTTAGCACCCTGGTTAGCACGCCTAAAGACTTTAGACGTGCTAAGTAGGTTAGCACCGCATAGTAAATCAAGCCCCTAGTGTTTTGCGGATCTGCTAGAGGTTTTTGGTGTGCACTGGCCCATGGACAAGTTGTTTCAAGGGGTCTAACACCTGGAGGGGGGCATGCCCGAGGGGGATCCATGGCAAAAGTCCCACCAAAAATTGTGTAGTTAATGCAGAGTCGTGTTTCAATTTCTAAAGGGCAGAAATCAAATTCCGAAATTTGTGGAATTAAGTGCTGCTTTAAAAAGTCTGGCGTGTGTGTACACGTTGATCAAGTAGTGTAAGGTAGAGACCTGCACGGGTCTAATGTTTCAGACATGCACCTGACCCGCAACCCGCTTTGTTGTGAACTTGATACCCGCACCTGACTGGCACCCGCAGCCCCGCTACCCGTACCCAACCTGCAACCCACAACCCGCTTTCTTGTGAACTTGATACCCGCACCTGACTGGCACCCGCAGCCCCGCTACCTGTACCCAACCTGCGACCCACAACCCGCTTTCTTGTGAACTTGATACTCGCACCTGACTGGCACCCGCAGCCCCGCTACCCGTACCCAACCTGCGACCCACAACCCGCTTTCTTGTGAACTTGATACTCGCACCTGACTGGCACCCGCAGCCCCGCTACCCGTACCCAACCTGCGACCCACAACCCGCTTTCTTGTGAACTTGATACCCGCACATGACTGGCACCCGCAGCCCCGCTACCCGTACCCAACCTGCGACCCACAACCCGCTTTCTTGTGAACTTGATACTCGCACCTGACTGGCACCCGCAGCCCCGCTACCCGTACCTAACCTGCGACCCACAACCCGCTTTCTTGTGAACTTGATACCCGCACCTGACTGGCACCCGCAGCCCCGCTACCCGTACCCAACCTGCGACCCACAACCCGCTTTCTTGTGAACTTGATACCCGCACCTGACTGGCACCCGCAGCCCCACTACCCGTACCCAACCTGCGACCCACAACCCGCTTTCTTGTGAACTTGATACCCGCACCTGACTGGCACCCGCAGCCCCGCTACCCGTACCCAACCTGCGACCCACAACCCGCTTTCTTGTGAACTTGATACCCGCACCTGACTGGCACCCGCAGCCCCACTACCCGTACCCAACCTGCGACCCACAACCCGCTTTCTTGTGAACTTGATACCCGCACCTGACTGGCACCCGCAGCCCCGCTACCCGTACCCAACCTGCGACCCACAACCCGCTTTCTTGTGAACTTCATACCCGCACCTGACTGACACCCGCAGCCCCGCTACCCGTACCCAACCTGCGACCCACAACCCGCTTTCTTGTGAACTTGATACCCGCACCTGACTGGCACCCGCAGCCCCGCTACCCGTACCCAGCCTGCGACCCACAACCCGCTTTCTTGTGAACTTGATACCCGCACCTGACTGGCACCCGCAGTCCCACTACCCGTACCCAACCTGCGACCCACAACCCGCTTTCTTGTGAACTTCATACCCACACCTGACTGACACCCGCAGCCCCGCTACCCGTACCCAACCTGCGACCCACAAGCCGCTTTCTTGTGAACTTCATACCCACACCTGACTGACACCCGCAGCCCCGCTACCCGTACCCAACCTGCGACCCACAAGCCGCTTTTTCCATTTTCTTCTAAAGTACACATTTAAAGTAACACTGGGGAGCTGTAAAGTAAATAAAACCTATTTTATACACAAGCCAAAGAAGTGTTTTAAAGATTTTTTTTTTTTTTACTCATATTTAAATCAATAAAAAAATGAGAAGTAAACAAATAGCAGAGCAGAGCACCCCCATCCCTGTCTGCTGTAGGCTGCTCCCCATCTACACTGTCCCGCCCCCCTGGCCACTGCATTGCACTCTGAGAGACATAGTACATTAATGTAATCACAGGAGATGTAGGCACATTAATATACTACATCTCCCAGCATGCATTGTGGTGGCCAAGGTGACACTTCCACTGCTGCAGCTATGAGTTGCAAGGAATAGACACTGCAGCCAGGCTCAGATAAATAATTTTCAGATTTCAGGGTGCATACACACAGACAAGCTTGATCCTCCATGTAGTGTGAGGACCAATCAAAATTGTGTGTGTGTGTGCACCCAAAGAGCAATTACTTCTGTTAAAACCTTTATTTTGTTAATAATGTACTACTGCTGAATGAAGGTGCTTGGCAGATCTACCTGTGCAAAAACGTGTAGGTTTGAGAAGAAACATTGTTATGTGCCAAAATTAACTTGTCTTGTAACGACGTGGGAACTAGTGTGTGCGATTAGGTGGACGATGCTTTGCTTCGTGCGGCTGTAACGACCATGAGCAAATTGAGTAGGTAATCTCTCATACTACGTGGGAGATGTAAAATTGGGAGATAATTGGCCAATCCAAATTGGATGTGTCTATACACCCTAAGCTATATTTTCTTCATTACAGTAGCTCAACAGCAAAATAAACAGTAATTCATTAAGAAAATCAGGATTCCATAAGAGTGCAGCAAGGCTTTCAAGCAGGGAGAACAAATATACTGTACATGCTTACCTACTCAGGACTTACCAATCAGAATCAAAGTTAACTGGAGCAGATTTAGCACAACCAAAAGAAAAAAAAAAAAAAAGCAGCACACACATCAATTGTTTTACTTTTGCAATAGTTTTCCCTCCATTTTTAACGCACTTGTGTTGATAAATCTACCCAATTGTCTTGTACCTGCCTATATTTTATTAATTCTTGTCATATGCTGCAACACCTCACTGGCAGCTTACATCTGAAAATGTCGCCTGAGAATAATGGCGCACGGTGTTGCCGCTAACCCGTTTGCCGCTTATCGCTATTTAACGTTAAAGCCTTATTGTTATTTAGCGTTAAAGCCTTATCGTTATTTAGCGTTAACACACAGAACCCTCTCTGTACCTAGCTCTAACCCATAAACCCCCCCCCCTGGTGGTGCCTAACCCTAAACACCCCCCTGGTGGTGCCTAACCCTAACCCCCCCTGGTGGTGCCTAACCCTAACCACCCACCTGGTGGTGTATATTGTACTGTAACTATACCTAACCCTACTCTCACACAGAACCCTCCCTTTACCTATCCCTAACCCTAAGATCCCCCTGGTGGTGCCTAACCCTAAGACCCCCCTTGTGGTGACTAACCCTAAGACCCCCCTGGTGGTGCCTAACCCTAAGACCCCCCCCTGGTGGTGTCTAACCCTAACCACCCCCCTGATGGTGCCTAACCCTAAGACCCCCCCCCCCCCGGTGGTGCCTAACCCTAACCTTGACATTGCTACATTAAATCCATTCACCGTTTTGCAGTTAAATAACGTCTGCAGTTTGGCTTATGTAGGAGGCTATTGATAAATAACGTTAGTGTGTGCCACTATTGATAAATAACGTTAGTGTGTGCCACTATTGATAAATAACGTTAGTGTGTGCCGTTTTTCTTCTTTTTTCCCTGTGCACCATTATTATGCAGTATTAACGATGATAAATAGCGATAAGCGTATCTTTTTAATGTGGCGCCATTTTTATGCATAGGCGCTGTGCGCCATTATTCACTGATCCACACTGGCATGTTGTTTTGCCGCTGAATCTCAGCAAGGCGCGCCGTGGCTGTGTAACTATGAATGTCTGAAATGGGCACACACCTTCCTGAACTGCCTGAGGACGTCCTGGAAGCCTGGGTACTTACACACAAAGCGGTGGACAATAAGACCATAAGACTGAGAACATGTGCCATGCAGGGCACATGTGTTAAAGTGGACCCAAACAAAGAATGGCAGCAATTTTCCCCTAGAAAATCAATAGGTGAATTTTGATTGGCTTTTGTAGACTCCACCCACTTTTTTGATTATGAATACCAGTCACCCAGTGACCAACTTTGCAAAGTTTGAGAACCCTGCCAATAACAGTGTAAGAACGGCTGCTGTTTAAGTTTTTCGGTGAAATTTGTATTTGTCTCCACCCAAATTTTTGGTTATGGGAATAAAAAGTATCCTATATGTTATTCCAGGATACTCTTGAAGAAGGAGTCCGCACAGAGAGTTGAAGGAACAACCAGTGTGAGATTTATTGTTCCATCATATACAAGTGCAATACTTGGTCCACAAGACGGGCCAAAGGTTGTGTGGCCAAGTTGGTACCTGATACTATAGGTCTATATTTTAGTTTCAAAAATGTTTATTAAGTGTTAGCGAAGTGAACCAAGAAGAATATATCTTGATACCCCACGCAGGGGGAAAAAGCAATAGCAAGATGCATGAACAAACAAAAACAGTAACAACATATTAAAACAGGAACAAGGTACCTATGGGAGCAAAATAAGGGTCTAGGATAGTACAGGGAGTGATAAAGGATCATGCTAAATATGACAAGTATACTGCCAGCCATTTTAGGTAAAGAAAGTGGAATAACGAAGACCATTGTTATCAGCATAGTCAATCCAAGGTGACCATGTGTTGGTAAACTGTAGCATCCGGTCCTCTGATATAGCTATCATTCGCTCCAAAATCATAACTTTGTGAACTTTACTAATCACTTGGTCAAAAGTCTAAAGATAGGAAGGAATCCTTCCAGCAAGAAGCTAAGTATGTTTTTGCGGAATTTAGGATATGCTGGACTAGCCTGTGAGCTGGGTGTTTCATGTTATTGGGCTTGTCACCCATCAAAAAGACAGATGGAGTGGGAGAAAATGATATCTGAAGAACAGATGCTATCAGTCCAGCTACTTGTGACCAGAATCTGGCAACCAGGGGACAGGACCACCACATATGAGGCAGAGTCCCCTTAGTGCCGCAGCCTCGGTAGCATAAGGCGGAAGCTTGAGGAAAGATGCCAGAGACCCGCTCCGGAGTTAGGTAAGCTCTATGAAGGAGTTTAACATTGGTCTCTAGTATAGAGTACTAAAGGCTTCCTTTCATAAGGGTTTCAAAACAATGTGCCCACCTTTTGGGTGTAAGATGAAAGTTGAGGCCAGCTTCCCATTTCTCCAGAACGGTGTTCATAGCAGCTTGGGCTCAGGTGGCCAATTGGGCATATATATATATATATATATATATATATATATATATATATATATATATATATATGAGATAATACCGCCCTCTAAGGGTGAAACTTTGCAGAAGTTCTCAAAAAATGTATATGAGGTATCAGAAGTTAGTGGACCTAGGGAAGACCAGAAATGGTAAACATGCTAAAGGTGAAAAAAATTGATGGGGTCTACAAGAAAGTGATTCAGATAATGTGGAGGGGGGGGGGGTGTCAGGTAGTGTTGGGCGAACATCTAGATGTTCGGGTTCGAGCCGAACAGGCCGAACATGGCCGCGATGTTCGGGTGTTCGACCCGAACTCCGAACATAATGGAAGTCAATGGGGACCCGAACTTTTGTGCTTTGTAAAGCCTCCTTACATGCTACATACCCCAAATTTACAGGGTATGTGCACCTTGGGAGTGGGTACAAGAGGAAAAAAAAATTAGCAAAAAGAGCTTATAGTTTTTGAGAAAATCGATTTTAAAGTTTCAAAGGGAAAACTGTCTTTTAAATGCGGGAAATGTCTGTTTTCTTTGCACAGGTAACATGCTTTTTGTCGGCATGCAGTCATAAATGTAATACATATAAGAGGTTCCAGGAAAAGGGACCGGTAACGCTAACCCAGCAGCAGCACACGTGATGGAACAAGAGGAGGGTGGCGCAGGAGGAGAAGGCCACGCTTTGAGACACAACAACCCAGGCCTTGCATGAGGACAAGAAGCGTGCGGATAGCAATTTGCATTTTGTCGCCATGCAGTCATAAATGTAATACAGATGAGAGGTTCAATAAACAGGGACCGGAAACGCTAACCCATCACAGATGTTCATTGTTCATGTTACTTGGTTGGGGTCCGGGAGTGTTGCGTAGTCGTTTCCAATCCAGGATTGATTCATTTTAATTTGAGTCAGACGGTCTGCATTTTCTGTGGAGAGGCGGATACGCCGCCGATCTGTGACGATGCCTCCGGCAGCACTGAAACAGCGTTCCGACATAAAGCTGGCTGCCGGGCAAGCCAGCACCTCTATTGCGTACATTGCCAGTTTGTGCCAGGTGTCTAGCTTCGATACCCAATAGTTGAAGGGTGCAGATGGATTGTTCAACACAGCTACGCCATCTGACATGTAGTCCTTGACCATCTTCTCCAGGCGATCGGTGTTGGAGGTGGATCTGCACGCTTGCTGTTCTGTGTGCTGCTGCATGGGTGTCAGAAAATTTTCCCACTCCAAGGACACTGCCGATACCATTCCCTTTTGGGCACTAGCTGCGGCTTGTGTTGTTTGCTGCCCTCCTGGTCGTCCTGGGTTTGCGGAAGTCAGTCTGTCGGCGTACAACTGGCTGGAGGAGGGGGAGGATGTCAATCTCCTCTCTAAAGTCTCCACAAGGGCCTGCTGGTATTCTTCCATTTTGACCTGTCTGGCTCTTTCTTCAAGCAGTTTTGGAACATTGTGTTTGTACCGTGGATCCAGAAGGGTATAAACCCAGTAATTGGTGTTGTCCAGAATGCGCACAATGCGTGGGTCGCGTTCAATGCAGTCCTAGGCCGAAGAGGTCATAGCCTAGGGTCACAAAACCTGTTTATTGGGCAATTTCAATGGTGGCGAGTCTGACGTACATAAATCGCAGCAATGGCCGTTAGCAACGTCTGAATCTCACGAAATGTCTCATGCAGGTAGAAGACATATTGTTAGACTTGGGCTCCAAAGATGGGTTCCCTACATCTCTGCAAACCAGAGTTACAGGGCTCCAAATTTGGTAAAATCCCCCATAGGCTTTCATTGGGCCTCCTATTTACAGTTCCAAAATCTCACATCTTTTCAAAGGGCAATTACTCAGCAGTGGCAAATTTTCTAGCATTGTAGGGACCCTTAGGGGGAACATGACTGGTGAGTTTCGGGCCCCTAGGCCGAAGAGGTCATAGCCTAGGGTCACAAAAACCTGTTTATTGGGGCTATTTCAATGGTAGTGATGGTGACGTACATAAATCGCAGCAATGGCCGTTAGCAAAGTCTGAATCTCACGAAATGTCTCATGCAGGTAGAAGACATATTGTTAGACTTGGATTCCAAAGATGGGGCCCCTACATCTCTGCAAACCAGAGTTACAGGGGTCCAAAATTGGTAAAATCCCCCATAGGATTTCATTGGCTCCCTATTTCACTTTCCAAAATCTCACATCTTTTCAAAGGGCAATGGCTCAGCAGTACCAAATTTTCTAGCATTGTAGGGACCCTTAGGGGGAACATGACTGGTGAGTTTCGGGCCCCTAGGCCGAAGAGGTCATAGCCTAGGGTCACAAAAACCTGTTTATTGGGGCTATTTCAATGGTAGTGATGGTGACGTACATAAATCGCAGCAATGGCCGTTAGCAAAGTCTGAATCTCACGAAATGTCTCATGCAGGTAGAAGACATATTGTTAGACTTGGATTCCAAAGATGGGGTCCCTACATCTCTGCAAACCAGAGTTACAGGGGTCCAAAATTGGTAAAATCCCCCATAGGATTTCATTGGCTCCCTATTTCACTTTCCAAAATCTCACATCTTTTCAAAGGGCAATGGCTCAGCAGTACCAAATTTTCTAGCATTGTAGGGACCCTTAGGGGGAACATGACTGGTGAGTTTTGCCACTGCTGAGCCATTGCCCTTTGAAATGGTGTGAGATTTTGGAACGGTAAATAGGAGGCCCAATGAAAGCCTATGGGGGATTTTACCAATTTTGGACCCCTGTAACTCTGGTTTGCAGAGATGTAGGGACCCCATCTTTGGAATCTAAGTCTAACAATATGTCTTCTACCTGCATGAGACATTTCGTGAGATTCAGACGTTGCTAACGGCCATGGCTGAGATTTATGTACGCCACCATCACTTCCATTGAAATAGCCCAAATAAACAGGTTTTTGTGACCCTAGGCTATGACCTCTTCGGCCTAGGGGCCCGAAACTCACCAGTCATGTTCCCCCTAAGGGTCCCTACAATGCTAGAAAATTTGGTACTGCTGAGCCATTGCCCTTTGAAAAGATGTGAGATTTTGGAAAGTGAAATAGGGAGCCAATGAAATCCTATGGGGGATTTTACCAATTTTGGACCCCTGTAACTCTGGTTTGCAGAGATGTAGGGACCCCATCTTTGGAATCCAAGTCTAACAATATGTCTTCTACCTGCATGAGACATTTCGTGAGATTCAGACTTTGCTAACGGCCATTGCTGCGATTTATGTACGTCACCATCACTACCATTGAAATAGCCCCAATAAACAGGTTTTTGTGACCCTAGGCTATGACCTCTTCGGCCTAGGGGCCCGAAATTCACCAGTCATGTTCCCCCTAAGGGTCCCTACAATGCTAGAAAATTTGCCACTGCTGAGTAATTGCCCTTTGAAAAGATGTGAGATTTTGGAACTGTAAATAGGAGGCCCAATGAAAGCCTATGGGGGATTTTACCAAATTTGGAGCCCTGTAACTCTGGTTTGCAGAGATGTAGGGAACCCATCTTTGGAGCCCAAGTCTAACAATATGTCTTCTACCTGCATGAGACATTTCGTGAGATTCAGACGTTGCTAACGGCCATTGCTGCGATTTATGTACGTCAGACTCGCCACCATTGAAATTGCCCAATAAACAGGTTTTGTGACCCTAGGCTATGACCTCTTCGGCCTAGGACTGCATTGAACGCGACCCACGCATTGTGCGCATTCTGGACAACACCAATTACTGGGTTTATACCCTTCTGGATCCACGGTACAAACACAATGTTCCAAAACTGCTTGAAGAAAGAGCCAGACAGGTCAAAATGGAAGAATACCAGCAGGCCCTTGTGGAGACTTTAGAGAGGAGATTGACATCCTCCCCCTCCTCTAGCCAGTTGTACGCCGACAGACTGACTTCCACAAACCCAGGACGACCAGGAGGGCAGCAAACAACACAAGCCGCAGCTAGTGCCCAAAAGGGAATGGTATCGGCAGTGTCCTTGGAGTGGGAAAATTTTCTGACACCCATGCAGCAGCACACAGAACAGCAAGCGTGCAGATCCACCTCCAACACCGATCGCCTGGAGAAGATGGTCAAGGACTACATGTCAGATGGCGTAGCTGTGTTGAACAATCCATCTGCACCCTTCAACTATTGGGTATCGAAGCTAGACACCTGGCACAAACTGGCAATGTACGCAATAGAGGTGCTGGCTTGCCCGGCAGCCAGCGTTATGTCGGAACGCTGTTTCAGTGCTGCCGGAGGCATCGTCACAGATCGGCGGCGTATCCGCCTCTCCACAGAAAATGCAGACCGTCTGACTCAAATTAAAATGAATCAATCCTGGATTGGAAACGACTACGCAACACTCCCGGACCCCAACCAAGTAACATGAACAATGAACATCTGTGATGGGTTAGCGTTTCCGGTCCCTGTTTATTGAACCTCTCATCTGTATTACATTTATGACTGCATGGCGACAAAATGCAAATTGCTATCCGCACGCTTCTTGTCCTCATGCAAGGCCTGGGTTGTTGTGTCTCAAAGCGTGGCCTTCTCCTCCTGCGCCACCCTCCTCTTGTTCCATCACGTGTGCTGCTGCTGGGTTAGCGTTACCGGTCCCTTTTCCTGGAACCTCTTATATGTATTACATTTATGACTGCATGCCGACAAAAAGCATGTTACCTGTGCAAAGAAAACAGACATTTCCCGCATTTAAAAGACAGTTTTCCCTTTGAAACTTTAAAATCGATTTTCTCAAAAACTATAAGCTCTTTTTGCTAATTTTTTTTTCCTCTTGTACCCACTCTCAAGGTGCACATACCCTGTAAATTTGGGGTATGTAGCATGTAAGGAGGCTTTACAAAGCACGAAAGTTCGGGTCCCCATTGACTTCCATTATGTTCGGAGTTCGGCCATGTTCGGCCCGAACCCGAACATCTAGATGTTCGCCCAACACTACACGTGACCCGTTCGGCCAATCACAGTGCTAGCCGAACGTTCGGGTAACGTTCGGCCATGCGCTCTTAGTTCGGCCATATGGCCGAACAGTTTGGCCGAACACCATCAGGTGTTCGACCGAACCCGAACATCACCCGAACAGGGTGATGTTCTGCAGAACCCGAACAGTGGCGAACACTGTTCGCCCAACACTAGTGTCAGGATCCCCAGCCTTTGAAATTTAGCTAAATTAGTATTGTTGGGAGGTGATTAGCCACGTCAAGTCTGAGTTTAGGCCTGGGGGAGAGTCAAGGTTACCAAATAGTCGAGTAGATAAGGAGGGGGAAGCTTGTAAGCTTAAAACGTAGCGGTATCTTTTCCAAATCTTTAAGGTATGTAGAGTAAAGGGGGAGGCAGACAGAAGGTGAAAGGGATGTACCAATGAGGACCAAACTAAGGACTCAACTGCGAATGTTTTCAGGAGGCATGATTCAATGTTGACCCAGAGAGGCGCGCTGGATCCGGCCTGTGAGGGCGGGATATGTGCTAGTTGGGCAGCTATATAGTAGTTGTAAAAATTAGGGACAGCAGGGCCTCCTGCATATTTAGGGAGTTGCATCCTCTTAGAGGATATTCGGGGAGGCTTGTGGGCCCATATAAATTTAGAGACTTCTCTTTGGAGAGGAGCCAAGGAATCCTTAGGGACTAGGATGGGGAGGACCCTGAAATAATAGAGGATCTTGGGGAGCAGGGTTATGCGAACAGCATGAATCCTTCCGCTAAGATAGATTGGGAGTTTGGTCCAGGTAGCGAGTAAGTTTAGGAGGTTAGATAGGAGAGGAGTGTAATTAATATGAAACATATCAGAGGGATTTTTAGCGAGCTTCACTCCTAAATATTTCACATATTTGTGTTGGATTTGAAACCCAAATTGAGAGGCAAGGGCAGTAATGTTGGGGCTAGGAATATTGCAGGAAAGAAGTTCTGAGTTTGTAATATTCAGTGATAAGCCAGATAAGTCTTCAAAACTTGACAAAAGGTTTAGTAATATGGGTATAGATGTTGTAGGAAAGGTTAAAGTTAAGACCAGGTCGTCCGCGAATAGCGATATTTTGTAGGAGCGGCTACCTATTTGATAACCCTGAATGTCTGATGCCTGCCTAACCTTAATTGCAAGAGGTTCCATGCATAGCGCAAATAACGCTGGAGCAGTGGTGTTCCTACCATAGGGCGGCAAGGGGCGCCCCGCCCTGGGTGTCGGGCGCCCCTGGGGGTGTCATCAAGGCCTCCCACAGAGGCCTGTGCAGGAGGGGGAAGCAACACAGAATTTAGGGGTGCTGGGGAAAGCGGCGGGGAGGGGGGACGGACCCCCCACCTCCCTCACCTGGGTCCCTTCCTTCTGGTGCTTCACCCCTCCTAATTAGCAGCAGATGTAGATAAGCGGGCAGGAGTGGGCGGAGAGGACTTACTCACCTGCTTCCTGCGTTCCAGGCGATGGCGTACAGCGTCATCCTCATGTGACGCTGCTCTCTGCCTTCTCCACCGCCCACTGTGCTTCCTGATTAGCGGAAGCGCAGTGAGTGACAGAGAAGTTGGAGACCAGCGTCACGTGAGGATGACGCTGTGCGCCATCATCACCAGGAAGCAAGTAAGTCCTCTCCGTCCGCTCCTGCCCGCTTATCTACAGCTGCTGCTAATTAGGAGGGGAGAAGCGCCAGAAGGAGGGGACCCAGGTGAGGGTGGTGGGGGGTCTGGCCCCCCTTCCCGCCACCCCTCTTTCCAAGCTTCCCCAATACCGGGGGCAACTATACTACTGGGGCAACTATACTGGGGAGTGGGGGCAACTATACTAGCTATTCTGGGGGCAACTATACTAGCTATACTGGGGGAAACTATACTAGCTATACTGGCGGCAACTATACTAGCTTTACTGGGGCAACTATACCAGCTATACTGGGGGCAACTATACTAGCTATTATTGGGGCAACTATACTAGCTATTCTTGGGGCAACTATACTAGCTATTCTTGGGGCAACTATACTAGCTATTCTTGGGGCAACTAAACTAGCTATACTGGGGGCAACTAAACTAGCTATACTGGGGGCAACTAAACTAGCTATACTGGGGGCAACTAAACTAGCTATACTGGGGGCAACTATACTAGCTATACTGGGGGCAACTATACTAGCTATACTGGGGGCAACTATACTAGCTATACTGGGGGCAACTATACTAGCTATTCTTGGGGCAACTATACAAGCTATACTGGGGGCAACTAAACTAGCTATACTGGGGGCAACTAAACTAGCTATACTGGGGGCAACTAAACTAGCTATACTGGGGGCAACTAAACTAGCTATACTGGGGGCAACTATACTAGCTATACTGGGGGCAACTATACTAGCTATACTGGGGGCAACTATACTAGCTATACTGGGGTTAACTATACTAGCTATACTGGGGCAACTAAACTAGCTAGCTATATTGGGGGCAACTAAACTAGCTAGCTATACTGGGGGTAATTAAACTAGCTATACTGGGGGCAACTATACTAGCTATACTGGGGCAACTATAGTAGCTTCACTGGGGGCGGCTATACTGGGGGAAACTGTACAAGCAATACTGGGGGCAACTATACTAGCTATACTGGGGCAACTATACTAGCTAATACTTTAAATTACAGTTAGCTCCACCCTCATCTGGTCATGACCATGCCCATTTTTCACCACGGTGCCCGAAGCACGCCGCAGGTTGTGGCCATGCCCATTTTTTTTAAGGGGGGGGTGTCTTTTAATACCCAGCACCGGGTGCCAAATGCCCTAGGTATGCCACTGCGCTGGAGACAGGGGGCAACCTTGCCATGTTCCCCTTTCTATTTTAATTGAGGGGTGACGTGTGGAAGGAAGTTTGAGGGATGCGGTCGGAAGGGAGTACAGCGATTTAATTGCCTGGAGAAAGGAGCCAGTGATACCAAATCTCTGTAGAGTATGGAGCATAAAGGGCCAAGACAAGGTATCGAAGGCCTTTTCGATATCAAGAAGGAGCACTGCTAGGGGATGTTTAAGATGATGGGCGTGGTGGATAATATTAAGGAATTTCCAAATATTGTCGGAGGCCTGGCGTTGGGAAATAAATCCCACCTGATCTTTGTGGATGAGTGAAGGTAGCAATTTATTAAGGCGAGAAACGAGGACTGAGGTGAAAATTTTATAATCAGAGTTTAGGAGGGATATGGGGCGGTAGTTGGGGGGATTTAGAGGGTTGCGGCCTGCTTTTGGGATAACTACTATTGAGGAAGCTAAGAATTCAGGGGGGACCGGAGCCCCTCTGAGGATAGAGCTAAATAATGCAGTTAGGTGGGGGATCAAAATAACTTCTTATAATAGGAGGCAGCAAAACCGTCAGGGCCCGGGGCTTTATGGCTCTTAAGATGTTTTATAACCTCTTCAACTCTATCTGAGGAGATGGGAAGGTTAAGTGAGCTCGCTAGTAAGGGCGAAAGGCATGGGATTGGCAAATTAGAAAAGAAGGATTGAGGGTCTTGGGCGGGCGGGGAGGAAGGTTGGGAGTACAGTGAGGTATAATACTGAAGAAAGCGATCATAAATTTCGTCAGGGTTGCAGGTTTCCCTGCCATTAGGGAGCCTGATCTTCCTGACACTATTCAGCTATTGTTTCTCCCTGAGTTTGGCAGCAAGCCAACGGTCAGGTTTATTGAGTAGTTTGTGACAACAGGATTGAGTCCACCGATATACCTTCTCAGCCTGGTGAGAGAGAAGGAGGTCGATTTGTACTTTGGCGTCTTTGATTAGTTTGTATAGATATAAAGAGGGGGAGGCCTGGTGTTCAGCTACAAGTTTATTTAATTTATATTGTAGGCTGCGTAGGGATTCAGAGTGCTCCCTCTTGATATGCGAGGCCAGCCTAATAATTTGGCCTCTGATATAAGCCTTGTGGGACAAGGGAGGATTTAGCTATACCCGGGGTATTGTTAATGTCGAAAAATTCCGTAAGTTGTTGAGATAAGTCAGCAACTACTGTGGGATTGGTTAGAAGGGATTCATTTAATCACCAAGAGCGGTTAAGGTATTTTGGAGACTGAGAGTTGAAAGCAGCTAGGACCATGTCATGGTCCGACCATGAGCACAGTATATGGGGTGCGAAGATAAGATTAAGAATGCTATTAGCATTAGTGAGAAAGGGAGGGGGGACACCAAAAGCCCAATAGTGTGATATTGTATAGATGATACTTAATAATGAGTAATATAACAATTTAATACTCACAAACCAGGGTTACCATTAGGAAACCACTGTGAAGGCAGGTGGGGAGATTAACCTGACCCCACTCAGGATTAAAAGTCGCTCTCTGTAGATGGGAAGAAGTTGGGTTGGGTACAACCCTCCACCAAGGGTGGACTTAGCAATATGTAGAAGCTTTCCAGAGGCACCAATAGAATAAAAATCACTTAAACGAGCTTAAAACCGATGGGGCAGTTGTGGGCCTATCCCATCCACGCAGACAAAGCAAACAAAGGAAGGACTGTGGCATCAACAGTCAAACAACGATTTATTTATACTCCACAGTAAAAATAGGCAATGCGTTTCACACGCTCAATCCCGCTTCATCAGGCCAATCAAAAAGGAGCATACAGCTGAAAACAAAATGTCAGAGGACATAGTGTAAGGCAGGTTTTGTGAGTATCATTCATGTTCACAAACAATTCAATGTCAGAACATACCATATGAACATCAAAACATATTCAGAGGTACTTATTATGCAACACTCTTAAATCATGCAATTCTATGCAAAGTGGTTTTATGCAGAACATTTTCATGTAGAAAACTCGGGGTTTAGCCTATTAGCTCTACTGGCCACTGTATTCCTTTTGCTTTTCATGCAACAGTTATAAATAGAGGTACATTTGGTGAATAAATGCATGTAAATGAATATGTTCCTTAATGGGATCAAGTGGTATATAATAATAAATGGGAGCTACCTGTTGATTCAGTATTGGGTCTAAATTTAAAGAAAGACGGGGGAGGGCAAACGTGTCACCAAGAGAGGTAAAAACTTATTTGCAGCTAAAAGGACAAAGAGTAAAAATATATAGAGTAAAAATATGGAGTAAAAATACAGGACAAAAATATAAAGTAAACATATATATATATATATATATATATATACATACATATTATTATCTACAGAATATAGGGCAAACATATGTATTATTACCAGGGTGAGGACGAGGTCAATCAAAGTATAATAGTACTAGAAATGGTAGTGATAATGATCTCTGCCAAACAATAAAACAATAGAACAGTAAGACAATCAAACAACAGACCAGCCTGAACACTGGCTTACCTTATCAGCATCAAAACCACACTGAGCACCTCTGTAATCACATAGAATGCTCCAGTGTCTTAAGAAGAGGGAGTGTAAGCTTTTCCTCCAATCAGCAACTGCCATGTGGAACGTATGATGTCATTGCTGTGAGGCGGAGTAGAGATGGAAAAGTACCAAGTGTGAAAACTTACACACTGGCGTGATGGCTGCTGCCTATAACGGCTAGATAGTGTAATGGTCAAGGGCTCTGCTTCCAACACAGGCGACCCGGGTTCAAATCCCGGCACAACAAACCAGCACCCAATTTGGGGTAAACAAACATTTTGGAAAGTGAGGGAGATAACGTGGTAATAAAAAGTTTATATAAAAAAAAAAAAATAGCATTAGTGAAGATGAGATCGATATGTGAGTGCGAGTGATGCTGAGGAGAGTAATATGTGTAACCCTTAGCTTGCCCATGGAATTCCCTCCACACGTCAACTAAAGATAAGGATTCCAACATTTTATGAAGAGATTTTAGCTTGGTCTGGGTCAACCTGTAGTCACGTGATGTAGAGGAGTCAAGGTTAGGAACAAGGACAAGGTTGAAGTCTCCACACCAATAGAGGTGATCATAATTTAAAGTCGAGAGGTGGTTTATGCAAGCCGTAAAGGTTGCTAGAGGATCACTCGGGTGAGAATAGGAGGAGACTAGGCATACTCATTTTGAGTGAAGCGTACCAAGCAAAATAAGGAAACGACCTAGGTTGTCAGAAATAGCCTGTTCCACCTCCAGGGGAAATGCGTTATGAAGGAGTAGAGCAACTCCAAGAGTCTTCCTGGTGGGGAAGAGGTTAGATAGACTCGCCTATATTGTGCATGAATAAATTTCAGAAAGGATGTTTGAGTAAAATGGGTCTTCTGCAAGGCAATTACATCAGGCTTGTGAGACAAATAGCTTTGCATGGCCTTTCGTCGTTTAGGGGGGGGGGGGGGGGGGGGAATTAATCCCACGAACATTGTGAGAGATAATTCTACACATGGGGAATAATTAGGTGGTATACGCTAATAGCCATGATACTGGTGATAGATCTGGTTTTGGCAGATATGCTGTCATATAAGCCCTTACAGTGCATAGGTAATAGGATGCAGCCAGGTACCATAAATAAAGTAAACTGTAAAACAAGAACAACATGAAAAAAAACCCCAAAGAAATAGAGGAAAATATTCCTCTCCCGGCGATTCACAGATGTAGGGGACCATATTAGAGGGACCCACATGCGTGAATCTAGTTGAGGGACAACATAACTGTCTCCGGAGAACCTGAAAAATAAAAGGTTAATTAGAAAGAATGTAAGCCTCAATATTGCAGAGGAAGACTAACATAAAACGGCAATAAAGGCAATAATAGCAAAATAACTTGTTCTAGAGAGAGAAATCATTGACAAACTCAGGAGTTATAAAGTAAAGTAGTAGCTGAATGGTAGGATCGAGATGGCCAAGTCAAATAACAGGAGTGGTGCAGCCCAAAGTGACAACGTACGTAGGGGAGAAGCCTCAGGCCATGGGCGTATAAGGCAAACGTTGAAAGAGGTGGCGGAGAAAAAAAGTAAAAGGGCCAGAGGACTTAGCCAGAAAGGCTCCGTGGTGGGAACAGGCATACACTCATGGAGTTCAATAACAGTACTTCTAACATGGAGAATAATAAAATAAAAAATTAAAAAATTAAAACAGTTGGCCATCGATACGATACCTACAAATCATAGTCAGATTGTCTGGGAAGAATAGGCTGGCGAAGAGGGGGAAGAAGGATTCTCAGAGGTTCGGCATTGTCTGCGGTGAGTGACTTCGGTCCAGACTCGAGTCGGTCTCGGGGAGCGTTGTGGAAGCGGCACCGCAGCATGAGGGGGTAATTGTATACCAGATTGCTCCAGAGCTAAACGCGCTTCAGTGAATGACTTGCAGGCAAAGTTCCGATTGTTGTATTGGAAACACAGAGAGAAGGGGAAACCCCATTTGTATTTAACAGAGGCTGCAGTCAGGGCTTGGGTTGCTGGTCGCATGTCTCTTCTCCTTGCCAACGTGAGGGGAGAGAAGTCAGCATAAAGGTGAACTGAATTGGGGAGGCCTGGGAGCTCATTCAAAGGCCTCACGGCAGTTAGTATGGCGTCTCGCATCTCCTCATGTTGCATCTTTAAGATAATGTCCCGGGGGAGATCGGTATTGTGAGGGCGCTGCAGGGCCCGATATATGCAAACAATTCTAAACTCCTGAGGGTCGAGCTGTGGGAGGAGAGCAGCGAAGAGATTAAGGGCAGTCTCTTTTAGGTTGGTAATAGATTCCGGGACCCCCCGTATGCGAATGTTCGCTCTTCGGGACTTGTTCTCAAGGTCCTCTAGTTTCAGTTCCATGGTCTGGATCTTTTCGTCCTGGTCATCTATCTGTAGTTTGTTGGCAGCAACAGCGTCCACTAAGGAGTTGGCCTGCTTTTCAAGAGTAGCTACCCGTTCACCCACCTCTTTAATCTGGTTGGAGAGGTCCGTCACAGCCATCACCAGTTCTCATTTAAAGAGCCTGATGATGTCCCTGTAGAGCTGCTGGGATTGTTGGCTCGTAAGAGGGACCTCCACGGCAGATTGCGGTGATTCAGGTAGGGAGGCAGGTGAGCCAGGCTCCGGAGAAGGAGGCTGAGCACGCCCAGACTGGTGCTGCTGCTCTCTAAGGCTGCTCCAGACATTACATCTCATTTCTGCTACTTTAAACCTCTTAATAAAAAGACTGGACCGAAATTTCAGTGGATTCTAATGTAGCACTTCTCCAGCAACACCTATAACCTTTCAGAACACCTGGATTACTTGGGATGGCAAAGATTTAAGCTGGATTGGATCTTCCTTGGTATCACACACGGCTGAACACTGCGCACCTTCATTGGAATTGACCTGAGACCTTAAAGACTTTCTGCCTCTTTGTGCCCACCGTCTCCCATCCTGTGAGTAACTTTCATCGATTATCTACAGCATCTATGCTCAATAGACTATATTTTTCTACATATATTATACATTATATCTTCAAATTCCTAAACAAAGAACTGTGTTTTCAAATTCATGCTGTCCATCCATACATCTCTGTGTAAGGACAATTCAGTCTATACAGGCCCTTTGATCTCTGCAGGATACCAGCCACAGCTGACAAAGTTCAGACCTTGACTCTAAATAGGACCTATCTCAGCAGGAGCCCTGAGCTGTCTCTTGTCCATCCTAATGTGTAAACAGCAGAGAGACTTCTAGCTGTATACCAACCAAGAAATATCTATCCAATTGACAAATCCACAATAATTCTACTGAAGTCTGTTGGAATCTTCAGAAAGACAAAGAGAGGCTCGAGAGGACGTGGGAAAATATATTCTTCACCGCAGAACCAAAATAACTCTGTGACAAAATCTACAGAGTACACCCAGCCAACAACCCTAATAGCTATAGCACAATCCAGCAGAGATGACAGCCACACATCTGGAGACTGTTCTGTCTTGGAGTCATCAATCTCAGACCCTAGCTCCCAGGGTAGCCCCATCAAGGCTGTCCTCTGTAATGTCAGATCGATAAACAACAAAACAGCAATCATACATGATCTAATAGAGTCTTCTGATCTGGCCTGCCTGACTGAAACCTGGCTTTCTGAACCAGTTGGCCCCACCCTGGAGGCTGCCGTGCCAACAAACAATTCTGTGATATACTGCAACAGGAAAGAACGCAGGGGAGGAGGGGTTGCACTTTGCTTTAGATCAGCTTTGAAAATCAGACCACTTACTGTAGGTCCTACCAACTCGTTTGAATGCTTGGGGGTGCAACTTTCAGCTGAGAAAAACATTAACATATTGCTGATCTATCGCCCACCAGAAAAACACTCAGACTTCCTTAAGGAACTTGTAGACCTCCTATGCAACCTAACACTGGAACACCCCAGATGGATTGTTCTTGGAGATTTCAATACATGGGTGGATGACTCCTCTTCAAAACTTGGAATAGAGTTACCTCGTGCCTTACATGAACTGGGCTTCCTCCAATCAATCAGCTCTGCTACTCACAGGAAAGGCCACACTCTGGACCTTATATTCCATACTGGGCTGTCAATAGCCAATGTGGAAATTAATCCTGTTGCCTGGTCAGACCATCACACTATCCACTTCTCCCTCTCAATACCAGCTGTCAAACACCAGGTCAAGAATCAAATAAAATATCGCCGCTTAAAAGGGCTAACACCTCAACATATCCGAGATAACCTTAGCTTTGATGAATTGACTGACTCCAGCTTGGACCTTGATACTCTGGTGTTTAAATACAACAAATGTGTGTCCTCCACTTTTGAGACCATTGCTCCTCTGCGCACCAAATATCTTACTCCACACCATCATGCACAGTGGTTTGATAACGCTATAAAAGAGCTGAAAAGACAAGGCCGAAAACTTGAGAGACTGTGGCGCAAATCTCAGTCCCCAGAAGACAAACATGCCTTAATCCTCCACTTGAAGAGCTACCAAAAGGTAATCACGGGAAAAAAAATCATCCTTTCTATCACAAGAGATTGCAAATGCAGTTAACAAACCAGCCGAACTGTTCCGCACAGTGGAAAAACTCTGCAACCCGGCATGTCAAAAACTTAACACCGAGTCTTCAAAGGACCTCTGTGACCAATTTGCCCATTTCTTCACAGACAAAGTCTCCGCTATAAGGTCCGCCATCCAACTTACAGCATCTGAGCCTAATATAGCGCCGAAGACCATTAGCAGAGACAATGTAACACCTTGGTCAAACTTCAAAGAAATTGATGAAGAAGTCACATCAAGCATCCTCCTTCACGTCCGCCTAACTACCTGTGACCTAGATCCTGGCCCAACACAGTTCATGTTGATCTGCCCCGACCTGTTCGTACCGGTATTCCTAAAAATTGTTAACTGTTCCTTAAAATCAGGGATATTTCCTGCTTTACTGAAGGAAGCAATCATCAGGCCTCTCCTCAAAAAACCCTCCCTGGACCCAGATGCAATGGCCAGCTACAGACCTGTCTCTAACCTCCCCTTTCTGGGCAAGCTAATTGAAAAAGCTGTTTACCTCCAGCTAGAAGCCAAAATCCTACAAAACAACAGTTATGACCCATTCCAGTCTGGCTTCAGGAAACACCACAGCACTGAAACTGCCCTCATCCAAATATGCAACCACCTGCTCATGGCAAGAGACAGAGGAGAGTGCTCCATCCTCATACTGCTAGACCTTTCTGCAGCCTTTGATACAGTTGACCATGACATCTTGATAAACAGGCTACAGGAATACTGCGGCATTGATGGCATAGTTCTTCAGTGGTTCCAATCCTTCTTGAGTGGCAGAACCCACAAAGTGTCTATGGGGCCCTTCCTGTCCACCCCTGTATCACTTAAGTATGGGGTGCCCCAGGGCTCAATCCTCTCTCCCCTGCTTTTCACGATTTACATGTTACCGCTGGGAAAACTAATCCAAAAACATGGCCTGACATACCACTGCTATGCAGACGACACCCAACTATATCTTTCCTTCAAGCCTGGTGTGACAGACCCAACTCTAACTATAAACGCCTGCTTACGTGAACTACAGCAATGGATGAATGACAACTGGCTGAAACTAAATGCAGACAAAACTGAAGTCCTTCTGATAGGAGGGCAGAGCATGATAACAAAACAACTTAACTTGCAGTCTTCACCACTGGGAATAGGAGGCATGGATCTGCGCAGCTCTGATCATGTGCGTAGCCTGGGAGTTCTAATTGATTGGGATTTAAACTTCAGAACTCAAATCTCTGCTGTGGTGAAATCATCCTATTTTCACCTGAAGAACATTGCAAAAATCAAGCACCTCATACCCCCAGAAGATCTGCCAACCTTAGTTCACGCCTTCATCACATCCCGACTGGACTACTGCAATGCTCTCTACACTGGCCTTCCAAAAAAGGTCTTGTACCGACTACAGCTGATACAGAATACTGCTGCCAGACTTCTAACCAACCAACCCCGTCACTGCCACATAACGCCAGTCCTGCACTCCCTTCACTGGCTACCTATAGAATGGAGGGTCCTATTCAAGATCGGCCTACTGACATTTAAATCCCTGAATAATCTGGGCCCTGGATACATGAAAGATATGTTGCAGCTACGTAGCAATCCCCGCATTCTCAGATCCACAGGTTCTAATATTCTAGTCATACCCAGAGTCCACTTGGAAACTTTTGGTCCCAGAGCCTTCTGTCATGCTGCCCCTACGTTTTGGAACTCCTTACCTCAACAGATCAGGACAGCTCCATCCCTGGACGTGTTTAAATCCAGACTGAAAACCCACCTGTTCAGTTTGGCATTTGCAGAAATATAACTTTGGTTGTGTGAATACTTCATCCTACTAATTACTGAATCTGAGAGAGCCTAAGCGCTTTGAGTCCTATGGGAGAAAAGCGCTATAGAAATGTTATTGTATTGTATTGTATTGTATAGATGCAGATGAGGTAATGGCAGCCATCTTGGACCTCGTGGCTGCAGGCCCGAAGTGTAGTGGCATTCCTACCATAGGGCGGCAAGGGGTGCCCCGCTCCGGGTGTCGGGCACCCCAGGGGGTGTCATCAAGGCTTCCCACAGAGGCCTGTGCAGGAGGGGGAATACACACAGAATGGAGGGGTGGTGGGGAAAGCGGCGGGGAGGGGGAACGGACCCCCCACCTCCCTCACCTGGGTCCCCTCCTTCTGGTGCTTCACCCCTCCTATTTAGCAGCAGCTGTAGATAAGCGGGCAGGAGCGGGCGGAGAGGACTTACTCACCTGCTTCCTGCGTTCCAGGCGATGGCGCACAGCGGATTATAGTGAGATCCTATCATGCTGTTTGAACCATCTGAACCTACATGCTGATCTATTTATGGCTGAGCTGAATCTTCAATTCATATACTGTGCTGCCTGTTACAGTGAGACAACTTCTAAACAGCTGTTTGGCTTCTGCTTCTGATGGCTTTTGATGCTGCTTGCACTGCTATTCATTGCTATTGACTGCTCATTACTGTATTACATAAGATTCCGTTTGTTTGGATTTCTGATATCTGTGCCTGGTGGATGTATGGTGGGGTCGCCATCCCATGCACTTTTAATAATTTTTGTTTCATTCTGTGCTATTAAAGGGGGTGTCCAGGCTAATAATAAAAAAAAATCTACTTGTCTGGGGCTTCCTCCAGTCCCTGGCAGCCGATATATGTCCCACGCCGCAGCTCCATTCTCGGCCCCGGCCCGGGGTCCCTGCCGGTGCAGAGGCCCACGTTGCAAGGTCGTACTCTATTGCACCTGCGTGACCAGCGCTGTCAATCAAGTCCACGTTGTCTGGAGTGTACTGCACAGGGGCAGTAGTTTTGCGTCTGCGCAGTACATCCCGGACAATGTGGACTTGATTGAGAGCGGCGCTCGCGCAGGTGCAGTAGAGGGCAACCTCACAATTTCGGCCATTGCACCGCTGGGTTCAGGCAGGGGCTGGGCGCTGTCTGTAGGCAGGGTGTTGGGTGCAGACTAGGGCAGGGTTCTGGTTGCAGGCAGGGGCTGGGTGCTGTTTGTAGGCAGGGTGTTGGGTGCAGACTAGGGCAGGGTGCTGGGTGCAGGCAGGGCTGGGTGCTGTTTTTAGGCAGGGTGTTGGGTGCAGACTAGGGCAGGGTTCTGGTTGCAGGCAGGGGCTGGGTGCTGTTTGTAGGCAGGGTGTTGGGTGCAGACTAGGGCAAGGTGCTGGGTGCAGGCAGGGCTGGGTGCTGTCTGTAGGCAGGGTGTTGGGTGCAGACTAGGGCAGGGTTCTGGTTGCAGGCAGGGGCTGGGTGCTGTTTGTAGGCAGGGTGTTGGGTGCAGACTAGGGCAGGGTGCTGGGTGCAGGCAGGGCTTGGTGCTGTCTTTAGGCAGGGTGTTGGGTGCAGACTAGGGCAGGGTTCTGGTTGCAGGCAGGGGCTGGGTGCTGTTTGTAGGCAGGGTGTTGGGTGCAGACTAGGGCAGGGTGCTGGGTGCAGGCAGGGCTGGGTGCTGTCTGTAGGCAGGGTGTTGGGTGCAGACTAGGGCAGGGTTCTGGTTGCAGGCAGGGGCTGGGTGCTGTTTGTAGGCAGGGTGTTGGGTGCAGACTAGGGCAGGGTGCTGGGTGCAGGCAGGGGCTGGGTGCTGTCTGTCTGTAGGCAGGGTGTTGGGTGCAGACTAGGGAAGGGTGCTGGGTGCAGTATTTTACGCGTTAAAATAAGCAATTACGCTTCGCCAAATTATGGCTTCACAATCGAATATTTGCTTTGTATGCATTTCATAGACTGCACGGTACTTCGCTATGCGTAAATTCATAACCGTAGTTTTGAAACTTCGCCTACGAACTACAATGTGTAAATTCGCACTGGCGTAGTTTCTGCTCATCCCTGATTCCATACACCTGAAAAATCACCATCCCACATGATTGCACTCGCCCCATATGCCCCAATTCCCATTGCCCTCAGTCCTATGGTTATAAAGAATTCCTCCACATCGCTGATATATATGAAAAAAACACCTTCTCTTAATAACTCCAAAAAGAGTCCAATCCAGATTTCAGCTATTTCTCTATGTGTGTATAGTAATTACATCTTCCAATTCAGGCAACTTTTAGAATCTGGGTGATAGTGTCCATAAAAACACAGGCCACCGCACAAAGGGCTTAGCCGAGTAATGCTGGAGACCGCTCTTACCAGTCCATCGCTCAGATGCTGTACCGACCTTAGGTTACTTCCCAGAGCAAGGTGTGAGCATGGGGGAGCCCCACTTACTTCTGCACTCCCTCTAGCTCCTCCATAAGTTCCTTTGCACACCTCCATAGCCGGCCTGATGTAATTTTACTGCGCAATCCATTGCAACGTTCGCGGGTCTCTCTCCAAACTACTCCTTTGGTGGCCTGGCACGTCCAAAATACTGTGTACGTGTTTCACTTGCTTAAAGAGACTCTAAAGTCTCCTAAAAATGAGGTTTTTACTTTAAAGACCTCTTCAACATAGTTGCCCCTCCTAAAACACCACACCCCCGCAGCTTAAAACGCCATAAATCCCCCCTAACTCCTCCTGCAAAATCCACAACTTTCTTGGTTGTGGATTTTGCTGCCCTAAGGAGGCAGAGCTTTGGGCTGTAGCTCTGCCTCCATGCGCGTCAATCAGTGCTGATCGCCGCCTCTCCCCCGCCCCTCTCAGTGAAGGAAGTCTGAGAGGGGTGGGGAGAGGCGGCGATCGGCGCTGATGGATGCGTGTAGAGGCAGAGCTACAGCCCAAAGCTCTGCCTCTATGCACAAGGAGCCTGCGGTGTGCCCTGGGGAGTTTGGGGTGATTTATGGAGTTTTCAGCTACGGGGATGTGGCATTTTAGGTGGGGCAATTATGTTAGAAAGGTTTTTAAAGTAAAAACCTCATTTTTAGGAGATTTCAGAGTCTCTTTAATTACAGTGACCAGATTTTTGTAGGCTCAACTTGGGACAGGGCGGCGGGGGGAAGTGCGCGAAGTGCGCCGTGCCAAAAAATGGGGGGCTGTCGCGCAGACAAATGTGGTGGCCACGCCAAAAAATGGGCATGGACATGACATTCTATGGGCGGAGCTAACGTAATGATGTAACAGCGAGGCAGAAGAAAGCAGTGTTTACGCCATGATGTGGTCAAACGAGGATTCGCATCATGGGTGTGCAGAAACTGTATGATGCTATTTATTAGTATACCTGCCGTAACCCCAAAGCAGCAAACATAGCCAACTATGACCACTAAATAATAAATGCAGCAACAGTTACACCAGACACCACAAAATAAACGCAATGGGCACCATTTCAGCACAAAATGAACGCATTGCGGCCAACATGTCAGCACAAAATAAACGCATTGCGGGCAACATGTCAGCACAAAATAAACACATTGCGGGCAACATGTCAGCACAAAATAAACACATTGCGGGCAACATGTCAGCACAAAATAAACGCATTGCGGGCAACATGTCAGCACAAAATAAATGCATTGCGGGCAACATGTCAGCACAAAATAAATTCATTGCGGGCAACATGTCAGCACAAAATAAACGCAATAGAGGCAACATGTCAGCACAAAATAAACGCATTGCGGGCAACATGTCAGCACAAAATAAACGCAATGCGGGCAACATGTCAGCACAAAATAAACGCAATGCGGGCAACATGTCAGCACAAAATAAATGCATTGCGGGCCACATGTCAGCACAAAAATAAATGCAATGGGGGCAACATATCAGCACAAAATAAACGCATTGCGGGCAACATGTCAGCACAAAATAAACGCATTGCAGGCAACATGTCAGCACAAAATAAACGCATTGCGGGCAACATGTCAGCACAAAATAAACGCATTGCGGGCAACATGTCAGCACAAAATAAACGCAATAGGGGCAACATGTCAGCACAAAATAAATGCAATAGAGGCAACATGTCAGCACAAAATAAACGCATTGCGGGCAACATGTCAGCACAAAATAAACGCATTGCGGGCAACATGTCAGCACAAAATAAACGCATTGCGGGCAACATGTCAGCACAAAATAAACGCAATAGGGGCAACATGTCAGCACAAAATAAACGCAATAGAGGCAACATGTCAGCACAAAATAAATGCAATAGAGGCAACATGTCAGCACAAAATAAACGCATTGCGGGCAACATGTCAGCACAAAATAAACGCATTGCGGGCAACATGTCAGCACAAAATAAACGCAATAGGGGCAACATGTCAGCACAAAATAAACGCATTGCGGGCAACATGTCAGCACAAAATAAACGCAATGCGGGCAACATGTCAGCACAAAATAAACGCATTGCGGGCAACATGTCAGCACAAAAATAAACGCAATGGGGGCAACATGTCAGCACAAAATAAACGCATTGCGGGCAACATGTCAGCACAAAATAAACGCATTGCGGGCAACATGTCAGCACAAAATAAACGCATTGCGGGCAACATGTCAGCACAAAATAAACGCAATAGGGGCAACATGTCAGCACAAAATAAATGCAATAGAGGCAACATGTCAGCACAAAATAAACGCATTGCGGGCAACATGTCAGCACAAAATAAACGCATTGCGGGCAACATGTCAGCACAAAATAAACGCATTGCGGGCAACATGTCAGCACAAAATAAACGCAATAGGGGCAACATGTCAGCACAAAATAAACGCAATAGAGGCAACATGTCAGCACAAAATAAATGCAATAGAGGCAACATGTCAGCACAAAATAAACGCATTGCGGGCAACATGTCAGCACAAAATAAACGCATTGCGGGCAACATGTCAGCACAAAATAAACGCAATAGGGGCAACATGTCAGCACAAAATAAACGCATTGCGGGCAACATGTCAGCACAAAATAAACGCAATGCGGGCAACATGTCAGCACAAAATAAACGCATTGCGGGCAACATGTCAGCACAAAAATAAACGCAATGGGGGCAACATGTCAGCACAAAATAAACGCATTGCGGGCAACATGTCAGCACAAAATAAACGCATTGCGGGCAACATGTCAGCACAAAATAAACGCAATAGAGGCAACATGTCAGCACAAAATAAATGCAATAGAGGCAACATGTCAGCACAAAATAAACGCATTGCGGGCAACATGTCAGCACAAAATAAACGCAATGCGGGCAACATGTCAGCACAAAATAAACGCAATGCGGGCAACATGTCAGCACAAAAAAAAAACGCATTGCGGGCAACATGTCAGCACAAAATAAACGCAATGGGGGCAACATGTCAGCACAAAATAAACGCATTGCGGGCAACATGTCAGCACAAAATAAATGCATTGCGGGCAACATGTCAGCACAAAATAAACGCAATAGAGGCAACATGTCAGCACAAAATAAACGCATTGCGGGCAACATGTCAGCACAAAATAAACGCAATGCGGGCAACATGTCAGCACAAAATAAACGCAATGTGGGCAACATGTCAGCACAAAATAAACGCATTGCGGGGCAACATGTCAGCACAAAATAAACGCAATAGGGGCAACATGTCAGCACAAAACACAATATGTCGTACTTACAACGACCAACCCCTAATGAATATGTGTTTTTTGCACATATTGCATATGCACTTTCACAGAGCACTTGTGCACTTTATTGGGACATGTATATACTCTGGTGTGTCCTGAGTAAGTAGGGATCACCAGTGTAATAGCTTTATGGAATTGGTCCACTTTTCAACACTTAATTGGTCAGTATTAGATTTGAAGGTTTTTTAGTGTGTATTACACCTTCTTTGCCCCCAGTAAGTATGGGCAATGTTGGTGTTCAGGTGTTTTCACGCGTTGGTTGTAGGCTGGTTAGAGCTTGTTTGCTATTTGGGCAGGTCATTAATTTATTCTTGATTGTTTGATATTTTAGATTGTGGTCTTTCTACATTGCACGGTCACTTTATTTCACGGAGCATCTTCAGCACCTTATCTACTCACTTCAGAAGAAAACAACGACGATCATATGGGATCAAGTTTTTATTGTATAAAAAAAATTCTTATATAGATTTAGGATAATATAAAAAAAAACACTTTTGTTTGTCTAAAATAATCTTGTGTATAAAAATGTTATGATTTATATTTCTGTATCAAATTGATGTTTCACAATGAAGGGAAAACTATTTTTATTTAATATCACTTATTGATGTGGATAGTATTATTATTCTTCATTGGGCTACCTTTGTGCAGCCAGCAGATGTTCTCAGTCTGCCCATACCATTATGCTAGAGTTAGAATGTCATTTTTTCACTGGCCACTAGGTGTCAGTGTAATATGGATATATATCCAGATTGTAATAGTTTTAGTAATTTGTTAACAAAAAGTTTACTGCCATGGTGCTTATTTAACTATTTATCTAATATATAAATTCTTTTTTGCATTTACGAATTAAATTTTGTTGCATCAGTAGTACTTATATTTAAGATGATTCTTGCCAGCCGCCTTCCATCTGTATATAACCCTCCACTCACATTACGCATGACATGCGACGTTTAGTACGCATGTCATGGATTCGGGTAAGTGCCGCTTGCGTCATGCGTCATTACGTACGCATGACGTGGCGACGCGGAAGAGGTGTGGTCACACCTCTTCAACTCACGGCGGCGGGAAATGAGGTATATTTAAGGCGTCCCTGTTTTTATGCTTTTATCTCCAAAGAAGCACCCAGGGAGGTGCGATAAATGTGAGGTCTACACTGCTATCTGGACCAGGGGGTTACAGTGCTACAGCTGGTAAGGCGGCTATTTACAATCCTACATGTTATTTCAGTTGTAGTCCGTTGCACACCATGATATTGTGGAGATAGACTGTTGATTGACATATCTATTGTGATCTGGTGATCAAAAAAAATCTTTTTTGTGCACACTGACTGCTATAGTGTGATTGAGTCCTATGGGAGAAAAGCGCTATAGAAATGTTATTGTATTGTATTGTATTGTATTGTGATTTGTGTTACTTGGATGTACTTACCTATCTGAGCATGTGACATTATTTTACTATATTACAGAGTATATATACATATATACATATCTTTGTATCTTTTTCCCCTGTGCCAACTGGCAGTACGGTTGTTTTTATATTTTGGGACACTTCCTTTAATAAACAATATATTTTTACCCTACTGATGCCTACTTGTTTATATTATGTAGATCATGGATTGCTTTGTTTGTTGTTGATCAATACAAAGTGGTGTACATGGGAGAAGTGAAATGAAAATCATACATGATTCCAAAAAATGTTTACAAATATATAACTGCAAAGTGGGGTGTGCGTAATTATTCGGCCCCCTATGGTCTGAGTGCAGTCAGTTGCCCATAGACATTTCCTGATGAGTTCTAATAACTAAATAGAGTGCACCTGTGTGTAATCTAATGTCAGTACAAATACAGCTGCTCTGTGACAGCCTCAGAGGTTGTCTAAGAGAACATTGGGAGCAACAACACGATGAAGTCAAAAGAACACACCAGACAGGTCAGGGATAAGGTTATTGAGAAATGTTAAGCAGGCTTAGGCTACAAAAAGATTTCCAAAGCCTTGAACATCCTACGGAGCACTGTTCAAGCGATCATTCAGAAATGGAAGGAGTATGGCACAACTGTAAACCTTCCAAGACAAGGCCGTCCACCTAAGCTCACAGGCCGAACAAGGAGAGCGCTGATCAGAAATGCAGTCAAGAGGCCCATGGTGACTCTGCACGTGCTGCAAAGATCTACAGCTCAGGTGGGGAAATCTGTCCATAGAACAACTATTAGTCATGCACTGCAAACAGTTGGTCTTTATGGAAGAGTGGCAAGAAGAAGGCCATTGTTAACAGAAAAGCATAGGAAGTCCCGTTTGCAGTTTGCCACAAGCCATGTGGGGGACACAGCAACCATGTGGAAGAAATTGCTCTGGTCGGATGAGACCAAAATGGAACTTTTTGAGCAAAAATGCAAAACGCTATGTGTGGCGGAAAACTAACACTGCACATCATTCTGAATACACCATCCCCACTGTCAAATATGGTGGTGGCAACATCATGCTCTGGGGGTGCTTCTCTTCAGCAGGAACAGGGAAGCTGGTCAGAGTTGCTGGGAAGATGGATGGAGCCAAATACAGGGCAAACTTGGAAGAAAACCTCTTGGAGTCTGCAAAAGACTTGAGACTGGGGCGGAGTTTCACCTTCCAGCAAGACAACAACCCTAAACATAAAGCCAGGGCAACAATGGAATGGTTTAAAACAAAACATATCCATGTGTTAGAATGGCCCAGTCAAAGTCCAGATCTAAATCCAATCGAGAATCTGTGGCAAGATCTGAAAACTGCTGTTCACAAATGCTGTCCATCTAATCTGACTGAGCTGGAGCTGTTTTGCAAAGAAGAATGGGCAAGGATTTCAGTCTCTAGATGTGCAAAGCTGGTAGAGACATACCCTAAAAGACTGGCAGCTGTAATTGCAGCAAAAGGTGGTTCTACAAAGTATTGACTCAGGGGGCTGAATAATTACGCACACCCCACTTTGCAGTTATTGATTTGTAAAAAAAATGTTTGGAATCATGTATGATTTTCGTTCCACTTCTCACGTGTACACCACTTTGTATTGGTCTTTCACATGGAATTCCAATAAAATTGATTCATGTTTGTGGCAGTAATGTGACAAAATGTGGAAAACTTCAAGGGGGCCGAATACTTTTGCAAGCCACTGTAATTAATGTAAACATGAAGTACTTTTTTAATTACATTATTTTCACTGGAGTTCCTCTGTAGGTGAGGTTGCACAACTCTCACTGTAAAGTAATTACAGGTAGAATTTGTAGCTGTGAAAAAAAATGCTCCTGCTAGCACAGAATAAATAAGTTCAGTAGATCAAGATTTGTCTATATAGCATCTAAATACAATTGATAATTTACCCAAGACAGTTAAAGAGACACTGAAGCGGAAAAAAAATATGATATTATGATTTGTATGTGTAGTACAGCTAAGAAATAAAACATTAAGATCAGATACATCAGTCTAATTGTTTCCAGTACAGGAAGAGTTGAGAAACTCCAGTTGTTATCTCTATGCAAACAAGCCATTAAGCTCTCCGACTAAGTTAGTCGTGGAGAGGGCTGTTATCTGACTTTTATTATCTCAACTGTAAGTAAACTGTTTACTTTTCCTCTGCTAGAGGAGAGGTCATTACTTCACAGACTGCTCTGAAAGACTCATTTTGAATGCTGAGTGTTGTGTAATCTGCACATATTATAGAATGATGCAATGTTAGAAAAAACACTATATACCTGAAAATAAAAGTATGAGAATATTTTCTTTGTTGCTAATCTTCTAGTAATTATTCATAGTACACAACCAATTCACTATATCATATATATTTTTTTTCGCTTCAGTGTCTCTTTAAAGGGGTACAAAATCCAACATCTCTTTTTTGCTCTAAACAATTACTTACAGCATATAATATACTACCACATTTTTTTTTTTCATTTTTTTTTAGTGGAACAGCATTCAAACACTTAAACACGGGACTTACTTTATTCAATAGAAAGCTCCCTGCAGTGAGATCCAAATTCAAAGAGTTGATAACATTACCATGTGTTTACTTAATTGTAGCAAGAGAGGAATGTAAACATTCCCTGGCACTGGTGAAACTCCTAACGTGTGCAGATCAGAGGCATCTCACAAATAATCACTGGGTACATTATATCAATAATACTATAAATGCAAAGGTTTGGATAATTGGATGTTTGTTACTCAACCAACAATCCAGCGACCGCTTCTTGTTTCCCACAGTGGAGGAACAAAATTATCACGTCACCAGCTGCTGAAGTGTAATGCAAGGAGGGAGGCCGACAGCACGCCTCCTTACCTCTCCATCAGTGCCCCCTCCCGAGTTTCCTTGCAGAGAATGTGCAGCGGGCGTTTCGTTTACCGGTTTGTGTACTCCGGCCAGCTTCATTCTATTTCCTGTTTCCCATGATGCGAAACAGGAAATAGAACGAAGAAGCCAGCCGGAGTGCACAGACAGGTAAGCTAAACGCCTGCTGCGCGTTCTCTGCAAGGGGACTCAGGAGGGGACACTTGATGAAGGGATGGAGCAGTGATGTCGGCCTCCCTCCCCGCATTACACTTCGGTGGGAGGTGCCTCAAGCTTTTCCTTTCTCCCCACTGGCACCCTCCAGTCCACCCCCACAGAGTGGCACCCTCCAGTCCACCCCCCCAGAGTGGCACCCTCCTTCTTCCTCTCCCCCAGAGTGGCACCCTTCACCCCACCCATGTTGGCACCCGCCTCTCCCCCCAGTGTGGCACCCTTTTTCCACCCAAAATGGCACTCTACCACCCACTCATGTTGGCACCCTCCTCTCCTTCCAAAGTGGCACCATCCTCCAACCCAAAGTGGCACCCTACCACCCACTCTTGTTGGCACAAGCCTTTCCCTCCACAATGGCACCCTCCTACCCACCCACTCCTACCCACCCAGAGTGGCACCCTCCAGTACACCCCCACAGAGTGTCACCCTCCTCCCTCATCTCCTTCCAGAGTGGCACCCTTTACCCCACTTATGTTGGCACCCTCCTCTCTCCTCTCCCCCCAGTGGCACCCTTCTTCCACCCAAAGTGGCACCCTACCACACACCCATGTAGGCACCCTCCTCACCCCACAGAGTGGCACCCTCCTCTCCCCTCACAATGGCCCCCTACTACCCACCCACTCCTAACCACCCAGAATGGCACCTTCCTCCCTCCTCTCCCCCCAGAGTGGCACCCTTCTCCCACCCGAAGTGGCACAGTACCAGCCACCCATGTTGCCAACATCCTCTCCCCCAGAGTGGCACCCTCCTCCCACCCAAAGTGGCACCCTACCACCACCCATGTGGCACTCTCCTTCCTCCTCTCCCCCCACAATGGCACCCTCTTACCCACCCCCTCCTACCAACCCAGAGTGGCACCCTCCTCCCTCCTCTCCCCCCAGAGTGGCACCCTTTTGTGGCCAAATGCATGTGCGGTAGTGTGCGGCTTGCCGAAAGAGACCTTTCAGGAATCCCCCCCCCCCTTGAAAATCTTGGGTTTGCGCCGATACCTACTGTATACTGCACATGAATATGGAGATGGATTTTCCTGCTCCTCCTGGTTGTAGTAGCTGATATCTTTAACTAATGAAACTGTAATGATTCTGTTTTCTCTCCCAGTGATTCTCAATTTAAAGTGAACCTAAAGTAAAAAAAAAAATAAGATAAACTCACCTGGGGCTCCCCTCAGCCCCCTGCAGCCGATCGGTGCCCTTGCAGCTCCGCTCCGATGCCTCTGGACCCGCCGGCGACGACTTCCGGTTTGGCCGTCTCCGGCCGACAGGCATGGGAACGCAAGTGATTGTTCGCATTCCCAGCCTGTATATCGCCCCCTATGCTGCTATTGCGACCTCCTGGCCGCAATAGCAGCATAGGGGGCGATATACAGGCTGGGAACGCGAACAATCACTCGCGTTCCCATGCCTGTCGGCCAGTGACGGCCAAACCGGAAGTGTTCGCCGGCGGGTCCAGAGGCATCGGACCGGAGCTGCGAGGGCACCGATCAGCTGCAGGGGGCTGAGGGAAGCCCCAGGTGAGTTTATCTCATTTTTTTTTTTTTACTTTAGGTTATCTTTAAGTGTTTAAATGTTGCAGGATTGCTAACATTCACACGTTTGTTAGCAAAAAGTTTGTTAGTAAAACAGGTTAAGGCCAAACTGACCCTATCCCTCCTTGCCCTGGTCTTGGTTATTATATAAACCATTAGCTCAGCTTTACTGAGGACATATAAATGACAGCATTAAGTCCACCTCATTTTTAATAATAATCCTTGGAGGGTGGAGGTTTTCCGGTTCTCTGTGGCAGGAGGTCATCTGCCACACATCAAGAATGATCACTGGCAACTTCGAGAACATGGCCCTCATTATAAGGTCCAGCTGCAATGACAACCAATCACTTCCATGTTCGTACCGGTAGCCAGTGTTGGCAGACTTGAAGATGACCTTTGTTTTGGGGCTGCGTTCTAGCAGCCGAGATACCGCTTTCCGAATCTGATGTAGCCTTTTTATGTATCGTCCTACAGGGAAAGACAGAAAGTGGCTCCAGCAATTCAACACAATAACAAAATTTTCATGGGCTCCCAGTGCATCCAGTTCTGAAGCAATATAATGTAGATCATTTACTCGAAGAATCTCCATGCGTAGAGGCCTGTGATGGGGTCTCCACTGGACCAAATAGTCATTTTCTGCATCTGTAGCCAGCAGAGGACCCGTGTTGTGATGAGCCACGTGAAGATGGATCTCCTTAAGAGCTAAAAGTTCAGACACAGAATGGAATTGTATGTTACAGAGTTAATGTATGTATGTGTTGGTAAAATAATAATATTAAAAATGCCAACATCTTATTACACACTGTATAAAGCATTCCTTAAAGGGAACCAGAGACGAACAGCATTGAAAAAATGAAAAAGCTTTTATACATACCTGGGGCATCCTCCAGCCCCATAAGCCTGGATTGCTCCCACGCCACCGTCCTCCGCTGCCTTTATCGCCGCTACCGGGTCCCGTCACTTCCAGCGGATGCGGCCAATTGTACGCAAGAGCAGGGAATCCCTCCATATCCTTACGCATGCGCCTCTATACTATGCAGGCGCATGCGTAAGGATATGGAGAGAGTTCCTGCTCTTGCGTACAATTGGCTGCGTCCGCCGGTAGTGACGCACTGCGCTTGCGTCGACTGGCTCGACTGGCCAAAAGTACGGGATCCGGTACCGGTGGATAGAGGCAGCAGAGGACGGCAGCGTGGGAGTGATCCAGGCTTATGGGGCTGGAGGAAGCCCCAGGTATGTATAAAAGCTTTTTTGCAACGTCTCTGGTTCTCTTTAAAGGAGTTATCCGGGCAACTTTAATAAAATAAACACTACTTACCGGGGGCTTCCTCCAGCCCCAAGCTCCCAGGACCTCCCTCGCCGCATCTCTGCTCTCATCCGTTCATCGGAGCTCCGACCCGGTCCCCGGCGATGACGTCAGAGCGACCTGGAGGTCGCTCTGTACTGCGCCTGCGCGATCGGCGCTGTCAATCACCGCCACGTGGGCTGGAGCGGACTGCGCAAGCTCAGTAGTTCTGCGCCTGCGCAGTTTGCTCCGGCCCACGTGGCGGTGATTGACGTCATCGCCGGGGAGCGGGTCGGAGCTCCGGCAAACAGCTGAGAGCAGAGATGCGGCGAGGGAGGTCCTGGGAGCTTGGGGCTGGAGGAAGCCCCCGGTAAGTAGCGTTTATTTTATTAAAATTACCCGGATAACTCCTTTAAACTACAAACTCATCTTAGTAGAGGAAAGCCCGAGATAGTTCAGAGGCTTCCCCTATTGTCTTTCTAAAAAAAAAGCTTTTATTGAAAACGTTAACCAAATACAAGAATCAATAGCAAGTATAGAAAAAGCAACATAAGATACCAAAGTACAATATATTCAAAAGCTGAGGAGAGATATCACCCAGATTAATCCAGCATTGTGCAAAAATCTCAACACTTGTATAGAACACGAGTAAAGTCAGGTAGTTAACTTGAAAATTAGTGTAGGATAAATTTATAGCAGAGAAAAGATCAGATCAAAGTTTAAGAAAACTTATAAAGAAAGAGAAAAGAAAAGGTCATATCCTAAAGATGCATTTTATAAACCGATTTTATAAGCCAACCTTATGAACTTTATGAAACAACTCTATGAACCAACCCAGCTCGGCAGGAGACTGCGCAACATAGGGGAGTAAGTCAAGTAGTATGTTTCAATGTATTTAGGGTCCAGTTATATGTGAGGTGATGCAGCCATCAGGGTCTTGTAGTCATCAGAATATTGAAAGTTGACCCAGACTGCCCATATCTTTGTATAAGAATCAGCTCTGTGTCTAGAAAAACCAGAACAATCTCCTCCATCTCAGCAATTTTCTCAATTTTCTGAAGCTACTGTGCTAGCGTAGGGGGCTTATCAGATTTTCACAAGATCGGGATTACTGCTCTTGCCTTATTTATCAAATGAATTAGGATTTAATGTTTGTGGGATTTAACAGAGAAGGGGACATTTTGCAGTAAGTAAACATCGGGTGAGAAAGGGATCGACAGTGTGGATATTTTATTTCTTTGACCAGAAATGCACTCCTTTCCAAAAAGATATAAGTTTAGGGTAGTACCAGAGTATATGAAGTAGATTTCCACCAAACATTTCACAGCTCCAGCATCTGCTGTCCTGCTGCAAACTGGCTTGGTATTAATAAGGTAAAATGTGTACATACAAATGAAATAATATGACAGAAACTATAATGTTACAAGTTTCAAAACCATATTTCAAAAACTTGAATGTTCTAATGTTGAAAACAAGATTTCTCGGGCATCCTAATTTCTGCTTTGAGCGCCATATTAATGATATTTGCATTATCGCCTATGGCAGTGTCCAAATCATCCACCAGCAACCGAGGCCCTTTCTTCCTGCTTCCCATGTATCTATGCTCCTTGTAATTGTGTGTTGTGTACTGTGTGCAACAGAAAATGTTGGTGATGATATATTGATAAATAGTAATAATAATTAATGACATTTGTAGTGTGTATGGTCTATACTGTGTTAGGCCTTACTTGGTATAAAGTTCAAAAGGTATTCCCACCACTGTCGTAGGGTGGAGTCTCCAAACATGTAGACTATCTTCCCAGAAAGACATTTGGCTGCTCTGGTTGGCTCGTCAAAATGTTGGTTTGAACAGGTCAGCGACTGCCAGGCATCTTGGTAATAATATCCTGAGGGATCTGGGTTCTGTAGTCCAGGGACGCATTTGACATTTTTAACTAAATTATGAGAAAATAGGAAAAATTACCAGCAACGTTATCATCATCATCCTTTATCATCATTTGCATTACGTGATACATGGCATAATAAATCATCAAAAGTTTCAACAAATTCACATCAAGAGATTGTTTCACTGTATGGACCAGTCATGGTTGTTGTGGCTATGTCCCTATGGATTTAGCAATTACTTTATCACTACCTATGACCCTTACTTATATCAATATGTTTTCATGCTTTCTTTTTTTTTTTTTCCTCAGGTTTCACCTACTATAGTTTTAATATTAAAAGAGTTGTTGTAGAGAAAGACTACAAATGTTATGTGGCTATTTATTCTGTCTAACACAAAACTCAAAGTATGTTGCTGGTACAATGTATGTTGACAATATCTTATTTTGCAATTAAACCCTATTTTTGATATTGTGGTTATTTTTTTTTAATTTTATTTCAGCTATGACAATATTTAACTACACTGAGACGACTTAACGCCATATGGTGGTGGCAAAGTTCCTCCACGTGCCTTATGGTGTCATCTCGCGAGAGGTGGGATTTGACAGGAGCTCACACAAGCGCTCTCTCCTGTCAATAAACATAGCAGGGCACAGCGAACAGCCTGCCAGCTGCTGATCAGTGCAGGCAGGCTGTTTTTTCATATTTATATGCCTAAATGTATTTATATAGCACTGACATTTAACACAGCACTGCACAGAGTATTGCCTTGTCACATAACTGTTCCTCAGAGGTGCTCACAATCTAATCTCTAACCTAGGTCAAGAGCATATGTCTATGTATCTATTGTCTAGGGCCATTTTTTTTTAGGGGGGGGGGGGGGGGTTCTTGTTTTGTTTAAATACACAGTGGGTTGCAAAAGTGTTCCAGGCACCTATTGTCAGCGACAGGAGGACATGAGGTGCCTGGGAGTTATTTTTGAACAACATCAACCTTCAGTTCCCTGCAAATTTGGCCTGGTTTTTCTGTAGGTGCTGTGGTAACACCGCTAGGTGCCATGGCCTAGACTGCCTGCTGCCATGTATGTCCTTCTGCTCCTGCATTAAACCTCCTGTCTGTGTTCCCACCACCACCACCAGGGTTCACTCCGTTATGCGCTGCTGCCACAAGCTACTTAACACACCCTCAAAATAGCTACTATTTCTGTTCGTGTGTAAAATAAAATATATATATATACACAGTGGCTTGCAAAAGTATTCGGCCCCCTTGAAGTTTTCCACATTTTGTCACATTAATGCCACAAACATGCATCAATTTTATTGGAATTCCACGTGAAAGACCAATACAAAGTGGTGTACACGTGAGAAGTGGTTCGAAAATCATACATATGGAATTCCAATAAAATTGATTCATGTTTGTAGCAGTAATGTGTGTGTGTGTCTATGTATATATACTGTGTAGCTGTTTTGCAAAGAAGAATGGGCAAGGATTTCAGTCTCTAGATGTGCAAAGCTGTTACAGACATTCCCTAAAAGACTGGCAGCTGTAATTGCAGCAAAAGGTGGTTCTACAAAGTATTGACTCAGGGGGCCGAATAATTACGCACACACCACTTTGCAGTTATTGATTTGTAAAAAATGTCTGGAATGATGTACGATTTCCGATCCACTTCTCATGTGTACACTACTTTGTATTGGTTTTTCACATGGAATTACAATAAAATTGATCCATGTTTGTGGCAGTAATGTGACAAAATGTGGAAAACTTCAAGGGGGCAGAATACTTTTGTTGCAACCCACTGTGTATATATATATATATATATATATATATATATATATAGTGTGTCTAATTCCTCCTCATTTCTCTATATTCACAAAATTTTATCCCTCCCGTGTCACCTTGTCACCTGACTGCCAAGGCACAGATGGCAGATAAGCTCATTTGAAAGCACAGGATGACAGTATATCCAATTACAGTTACTGATTTTTGTCTGGATTTTGACTACTCTCTGCCTGACTTATTTGTGCAGTTTCACAATTTTTAAAGTTTATTCATAAATTTAATTAAATCAACAAATGTGTGTTTCATTCTTTTATCTACATGCAGAATGTCTACCAGGCTTTTATTCAGACATATTTTGGTGAGCTATGACTGAAAAATTATAGACCTAAAATTCTTGAAATAAATGTACCGCTTTTGACTCATAATTCCAGACAGAAATGCACCGCCAGGGAGGTTAAACCCCCAGCATGCAAGAAAATGCACCATTTTTATAGTACTGTTTCTACTACTTTTGACAATTTTTTTTTTTAATTGTGAAATGCTGAAAAGTTATTTTAAAGAGAAGATGAAAAACGATCACCTAGGAGATAACTTAGGAAAAAAGGACATTGCATATGTGCCCATGTGTCTCCCTTTTAGTTGTCCTTATTAAAGGACACCCGAAGCAAAAATAAACTAATTACATAAATGATTGTTTATCTATCTTCCTTCTAAAATGGATTTTTTAAAATAATCCACAGTTTTATTTTATGTGTAAATGTATTTTTTAAGTTTTCTACTTTTAAGTTTTATTGCTCAATGACACATTCATTAAAGTATGCAAGAGCTAAAATGTATGAACTATTGGCCCTTTGTATCTCTTTCTTGCTCTCAGAAGCCATTTTCTGATAGGAAAGTGTTTTATAGTTGGAATTTCCTATCAGTGAGGGTCACACTGTAGTCACTTCCTGTCTGAGTCAGGACTGAGTCAGCCACTTACATACCTGATATTTAACTCTTTCAGGCAGAGAAATAAAAAAAGGAACACAGCCTAGTTATTTGTGTGCTAGGCACTGTACATACACATGTCTCTCTCATCCTGTCACATGTCACCTCGGGTATCCTTTAAAGTAGCTGGCCAATATGTTACCCTCTATAGTGCCTTTCTTATAATGCTCAATCTCTCTGCTGTATGTCCCTTAACCTCCTTAGCGGTAACCAGGTGTGTGACACGGGGTAAGCCGCCGGAGGGTTCCGCTCAGGCCCGGCTAGGCCGATTTACATAATTTTTTTTTTGCTGGACGCAGCTAGCACTTTGCTAGCTGCACCAGCACACTGATCGCCGCCGGCCGTTGCGGCGCGCCCCCCCCCCCCCCCAGACCCCGTGCGCTGCCTGGCCAATCAGTTCCAGGCAGCGCCGAGGGGTGGATCGGGACTCCCAATGACGTCCTGACGTCACTGACATCATCCCGCCCCGTCGCCATGGCCGAAGGCGATCGAAGCGGGCGGGGGGATGCCGCTGAGCAGCGGCTATCATGTAGCGAGCCCTGGGTTCGCTACATGATTTAAAAGAAAAAAAAAAAACTGCTGCGCTGCCCCCTGGCGGAATTTTTCATACCGCCAGGGGGGTTAAATAGCTTTTCTGCTGTACTTTATACATTTGTACCTGTGCAGTGTCCCTTTCTAGTGACCACTGTGCTTTTCCCCCACATAGCAGACCCTGTGTTCCCCACATAGTGTTTGCTGCTCTGCGTCTCCTTATGTTTGCCTCTTTGCCTACTGATAGAGACATCTATGATTTTTATTTTCTGGGGTGGTTTAATAGTCCCCTCTCTTCCTCCTGTATTTCCCTGCTGGTATTGAGCCCTCCTTCCTCTCATATTTCTTTCAGCCCCATGTCTAGGGGCGTGCAGGCCATGCGGTTGCCCCAGGGCCGGATTTACAGTTCAGGAGCCTATAGGCACAGACATTCTGGCGCCCTAAACCCCACCCTTCACTACAAGCCGCACCCCCAAGTCACGCCCTCTTTTCTTACCAGACAGCGTCTGCCTGTGAACTCGCAAATGTGAGCCAGTGTCACCCTATACAAAAAGTCAACTTGCAGCCTGGACATGAAACCTCCCCCTCCATAAAGCATACCTCCTGTACCATGGCAGGGGAGAGGGGGGGGGGAATTGTCCTTGCTTAACTATGGGAGGCTGCTTTTCTAGCCTTCCATCTATGTGGGCTGCATCGCGGGAGTCCGCTGTGACCGGGAGTTCAAAGATTTTACCTGTGGAATGTGCTCCTGGTCGTTGCAATGCATTCTGGGAGCTGTAGTTCGTAGATGTGAGTACATCTCTCGCCAAAGTGATGTATGGTCGGACTACATCTCCCAACATGCATAGCAACAGATGGAAACATGTTCCAGAGGTGGACTCTTTGAACTCTGAATCGCTTTGGCACACTCCAGAGGGGCTACGGGAGCAGCCGCCCACAAGCACTGGCGCTCCCCTCAATGGCACACTGCGTTACAAACCTCTCTCATGGGGAGGATTAAACGGAAAAAGGTCCTGGGTCCAGTGCACTTTAACGCACGCACGCACGCACGCACACACACACACACACACGTGCACGCATGCACGTACACACACACACACACACACACACACATAGACACACGCAGGATCCAGTGAAAGTTAACACACATCACACACACACACATGATCCATTACAAAATAACACACACAGAGCAGGAGGAGGAAGATATGTCATGCTTCTGTGTGGAAGCGGAGGAAGATGAGGTGTTCTGTGTTAAATAGTCAACTAAGTACTGACAATATTGGGGTTTGATGGCACGCGCCTTCTCCTGAACACTGTACTTTGGTTGAGGGCCGCACGAAATCACGACAGCGCAACCTCGAACAGATCTGCCAGGTGGCCTGCCTCTGCCTTTTGTTGTGTCCATATTGGGGGGGGAATGAAGTGAAAGGTATGCACTGACTTGACTAATACAATGTGCAGTCACACAGGTGCAGTTAACAGGTATGCACGGAGTGGTATATCACACTGTGTGCATTCACGTAGGTAGGTGGGTGCACTGTGAACAACAGGTAGGTAAATGTAGTGATGGGTATTATAATGTGCACCTGTCACACACAGACCGGTACTGGACAGGCACAGTGACACTGCATGCGCTCACGTAGGTAGGTGGGTGGGTGCACTATGAACAGCAGGTAGGTATATGCAGTGATATAAAAAATTGGGGTTTACCATAGAATTACAGTCCAACCGTGCAATGACATCTACTTATTCACTTGGACATTGGCGCAGCCAATATAAATAACATAAGGAAGGGATACACAAATTGGCCTCAAGCACCGTTTCATCTTGGTCCAATCATTAACTCTTTATTGCATGATCAATTATCAAGTTACAAGTAGGCTCCTTTAAGGAACCAATACACAGATAGCATTAAAAACTGTTTCTGCGCAGAATGCAGTTTATTTTAAAACCGAAGAGCCTTCCCACATATCCCCCAGATGTTCAATCTAGGCTTGTGTGCATGGAGTCTGTCAAAAGGACTCTTATGCTCCATGCACGCAAGCCCAGGCTGCCTAGCTGTCACTTAACAGCACACCACCATACACACAGCAGCTGCTTTCCCCCTAATGGGGATGAGTCCTTTTGTTGTTTGCAAAAAAGCTGCAGCATAAAGCATTGGCCGGCTAAGCACTAACACAGTTCCACAAAGCTTTGCAAGCAGTTAGGAAGCAATACTAGACAAGCATCATTCCTCCAATCATATGTCAGTATACTTGCGCCAACCTGTTGACCGTGTCCTTCCCTCACTTGCTCCGCATGTCCTCTCGCATCCTGGTGTCTGATACTGTCCTTTTTAGGATGGTGGGCATGCAACGCATGCTCTCCTCGGCGGGACCCAACTCTGCCGTGGTCGCTTTCGGAATTCGCATGCAACGTGGACGTGCCCAGAGTGTCCTCACACATACAGGGCCCCTTGGCTCTGGGACAAGCACAGTTTGCCTGGGCTGGCGTAGTGTGGCTTAGACATGCTGGCTGACAGTGTCGGCGTTAGGCAGTGGGGACGCTTGACTAGCGTGGATCTGCGATAGGCTCCTCCCACCGACGCGGTTCGCGTCACATGACGCTTCTTCAGGGCGTTGCTTAGGGGTACTGGATCCATTGTTTTATAGGAGAGCTGAATCGCTTCCTAGTATGACTCACCAGCCTCTGCTGATGTCATTGTTGTTCATGTCAACAAACTTTATTGCTCCCACCATTCTTTACACAGTTGTTCCCAAAGAGAATAATCCAATTTCACAGTCACATTTCCTTTAGTTCATTTATTTTGATCAATTTCGTTTTTATAAATCAAAAGAATTTTCTTTTTTAATAATAGTAACATTTCGGATCGTAGCAACATATACCAACACTTTTCTTCTCTCTGGCGCCACCTCGTGGGCTTTTTCTATATTACAATTAAACTGACTGTTTTCACATATATATTCACCTGTATCAGTCATGCTTGCACTCATGCATTTAGCTTACTAATTCCCATTGGGCTGCAACCACAGAGGCAGCATTAAATGTTTTGGGGACAAGTGACTGCGGGCCTCTTTTCAGGGTATATATTTTGATTTTAATTTTATTTTTTATACCTATACATATATAATTATGTCCTTTTTCTCCTTATCGTTTATAGGCCATTTGACGTAGGAAGGGGGTCAGATTTAAATCTGAATAGAAGCCATGCGGCTCCACAGTGTCCAATCTATAGATCCACATGGACTCCTTTCCTAAACGTACGTCATCAAAGTCTCCCCTCCTTTCAGATAGATTCAACTAATATATGGCTTTCACTTTTGTACCCTTCAGTGAGGCTCCATGTTGTTTTCTATAGTGCTTGTATAATGGCATTTCCACTTCCCCCTCCTCAAACTCCCTAAAATGTTTTAAAATTCTTGATTTGAAATCTCTTCTAGTTTTGCCCACATACATTAACTTACATGGGCACTCCATTACGTAGATCACTCTTTCGGTATCACAGTTCATAAAACCGTTAATTTTATATGTACAATCACCATTGGTTTTTGTGAATGTTTTCGTTGTATCTATATATGGGCAGATTTTACATTTCCCGCACTTAAACATACCCCTACCTGATCTACCTCGTAACCATTCACTTCCCTCCCTCGTCAGTTTAAATTCACTCCTCACTAGTTTGTCTTTTAAATTTGGTGCCCTCTTTGCTGTCAACACCGGTCATGGCCCCACTATTTTTTCAATGTCAGGGTTGTCCTTAGAATGCCCCAGTGTTTCTCCAAGAGCTGTCGCAGCTCTTCCCATAGAGACCCATAGGGAGTGATTATCCTCAAATGACTCTCTTTTGGATTGTCACACATTGACTTAGATGACAATATGTCAGTTCTTGCATTACTCCATGCTTTTTTTGACCGCTGATTTTAAGATTCTATGTGAATAACCCCGCTCCCTGAATCTGGAGTACATCTCTCTCGATTCAGTCCTAAACTGGTTGTCAGTCGAACAATTCCTGCGAATGCGCAGGAATTGACTATATGGAATGGACCGTATCAGGGCAGGGAATGATGGCTGGCAGTGTGGAGGACACTATCCCCCGCCGTCGGCTTCCGATAGGTGGAGGTGGAAATTCATCCCTCCTCCACCTTTAACCGAAGGTCAAGAAACAACATCTCCACATCACTCACAGTGTATGTGAGATGAATGTTTCGCCTTTTGCCATTCAACTTATATATATAAGCTGAGAGTGCCGATTCTGTGCCCCTCCACACTACCAGCACATCATCTATAAAACAAAGCCAGAGGGCGAAATGTGCCCTGAATTCTGGGTCTGGGAAGACATCTTGCCTCTCCCAGAGCCCAAGATGCAGACATGCATATGCCGGGGCACATGCCACCCCCATCGACGTTCCCCTGACCTGTCTGTAGTACCTGCCATTGAACTTAAAACAGTTAAATTTTAGCACCAGGCTCAATGCCCAAAGTAGCATATCATTATGTTCAGCTGCTTCATAACAGCTTTCCTCAAGAAAAAAGTCAGCTGCCCTGAGCCCCTCCTCATGTGGGATCGACATGTACAACGATTCCATGTCGATCCCAACAAGGAGGGACCCAGGGGGAACGGAGAAGTCCTCCAGCACCTTGAGGACATCTCGACTGTCCTTTACATATGATGGGAGTTGCATAACTAGAGGTTTTAATTTTTCATCAATTAGTCTACCCAGTCTTTCACAAGGTCCTCCGCACCCCGATACTATCGGGCGACCCGGTGGGTTGACCGGGTTTTTATGGATTTCTGGAATAAAATAAATTGTTGGTACATTGTAATTTGTGACTAGCAGGTACTCCCATTCCTCACGGGTAATAATCTGCTTTTCACGTGCCTCATCAACCCAATGGTTGTTCTTATCTTTTATTTGTGGAAAAGGATTACTTGTCAGTCTTTCATACGTATTTTCATCAGACAGTTGCCTCATTGCTTCACTCACATAGTCACTCTCATTAAGTAGTACGATATTGCCCCCCCTTATCAATTGGTTTGATGATTAAGTTTGGGGCTTCCTTTAATTCATCTACTGCTTTTCTTTGTGCTGCTGTTAAATTATTTAAATTGACAGAATTCCTATCCCAATTTTTGTTTTTTAATTCATTGTTCAGAGTTTCAAGGAATACCGACAGATGTCGGTTGTTTGACAGGGGGGGCATAGTAGTTGCACGTTTACGTAAAGATGTGGTGAGTGGGGCACATGTTCCCTGATTGTCGTCCTCATCAATGACGTCACCTCCTTCATCGAGGAGAATTTGTAGGTTTATAATCGCCTCCCTATCTTCTGCTCTCAGGGTTCCCTGCTGGTTCAAGTCACCCAGATTTTTTTTTGTGCTTTGTTCTCCACCACAACCAATGGATTTCCACTTATGGTGCAATTTTAACATTACCTTCCTTAGGAATTGGTTGACATCCTTATAGATTTCAAAGGTGTCACCAGTGGCGGTGGGGGATAAAGATAATCCCTTAAACAGCACCTCAATATGATTGTTGTTGAGTTGCAAGGTGGATAGATTTATCACTACCCCTGAGGGATCTAAATTCAAAAGTTCTCCCGGTACAATCTGTTGCTCCTTGTTACCCTCCACCATTCTCCATCTGAGCTGTTCTCCGTTGCCACCCCCTCCCCTTGTAGTTTTTTCCTTTTCCTCTATCTTGTTTCCTCTATAAGTTTGTTGACATGAACAACAATGACATCAGCAGAGAGGCTGGTGAGTCATACTAGTAAGCAATTCAGCTCTCCTATAAAACAATGGATTCAGTACCCCTAAGCCACGCCCTGAAGAAGCATCATGTGATGCAAAATGCATCGTGGGAGGAGCCTATTGCCGCACTCCGTTAGTCAAGCGTCCCCACTGCCTAACGCCGACACTGTCAGCCGGCATGTCTAAGCCAAGGTGCCCTGTATGTGTGAGGACACTCTGGGCATGTCCGCGTTGCATGCAAATTCCAGAAGAGACCACGACAGAGTCATGTCCCGCCGAGGAGAGCATGTGTTGTGTGCCCACCATCCTAAAAAGGACACGGTCAACAGGCTGGCGCAAGTATACTGACATATGATTGGAGGAGTGATGCTTGTCTAGTATTGCTTCCTAACTGCTTGCAAAGCCTTGTGGAACTGTGTTAGTGCTTAGCCGGCCAATGCTTTATGCTGCAGCTTTTTTGCAAACAACAAAAGGACTCATCCCCATTACGGGGAAAGCAGCTGCTGTGTGTATGGTGGTGTGCTGTTAAGTGACAGCTAGGCAGCCTGGGCTTGCGTGCATGGAGCATAAGAGTCCTTTTGACAGACTCCATGCACACAAGCCTAGATTGAACATCTGGGGGATATGTGGGAAGGCTCTTTGGTTTTAAAATATACTGAATTCTGCGCAGAAACAGTTTTTAATGCTATCTGTGTATTGGTTCCATAAAGGAGCCTACTTGTAACTTGATAATTGATCGTACAATAAAGAGTTAATGATTGGACGTTTGATTGCAACGGTGCTTGAGGCCAATTTATGTATTCCTTCCTTAAGGTATATGCAGTGATGGGTATTACAATGTGCACCTGTCACACAAAGACAGGTACCGGACAGGCACAGTGACACTGCATGCACACACGTATGTAGGTGGGTGCACTGTGAATAACACGTAGGTAAGTATATGCAGTGATGGGTATTACAATGTGCACCTGTTACACAAAGACAGGTACCGGACAGGCACAGTGACACTGCATGCGCTCACGTAGGTAGGTGGATGCACTGTGAATAACAGGTAGGTATATGCAGTGATGGGTATTACAATGTGCACCTGTCACACACAGACAGGTACCGGACAGGCACAGTGACACTGCATGCACTCACGTATGTAGGTGGATGCACTGTGAATAACAGGTAGGTATATGCAGTGATGGGTATTATAATGTGCACCTGTCACACACAGACAGGTACCGGACAGGCACAGTGACACTGCATGCGCTCACGTAGGTAGGTGGATGCACTGTGAATAACAGGTAGGTATATGCAGTGATGGGTATTACAATGTGCACCTGTCACACACAGACAGGTACCGGACAGGCACAGTGACACTGCGTGTGCTCACGTGTAACGCTGCGGGGTCATATTTTCTGACCAGCCAGCATAACAAGGCTGAGAGCTGAATTACGGAAGAGGCTACACAGGCTGCCCTGAGCAACTGCAGCTCTGGGCCTCTGATAAGATGCAATGACAGCGCAGCGCATTGTTGCTCTGCTCTTGCGATAGCAAACATTCAGACAGATACAAGACAGACTGGAGTGAGGTAGCCAATAGCAACCACAACAATGGCTACCTCGCAAGGACAGGACTAGGAGGACAGAGGCTGACAGAATGAATGCTTGCTAATCTAGTCACTATCTCAGTGACAGCAAGCATTCACAAAGACAAGAGTGACGTAACCAATAGCAACCACAGCAATGGCTACCTCACAAGGACAGGACAGAATAGTCAGGAAATAGCAGAATCAAAGGCAGGCAAACATAATACATAGACAAATATACAATACATATGATTTCCTAGCGTATTACAATTTACAGCTATCAATGAAACTACAAATGACTGACTAACATAAGTATATATCGGCGATGAACCGATATATAACATAAGCAAGGAACACTGGCTAGGCTCAGGAGCAATACCGCAAACAAGGCTAGGCAATACAAAATCTCGGGACTAGAAGGAGTACGTATATATGTCCCCATGGGAAATGCATAACATAGCTCCACAGGATAACTGAACTAAGACAAGGAATATATTTTACAATATCAAGGGACCCAGTAACAGCTTAGACAGAGCTGAGACTATGATGGGCGTAGCACGCTAGCAGGAAGCAAACCTTTATACTGAGGTCATCCAATGAGAGCAGAGATGCAAATCTCCACACAGCTGAATGGTAATCATTCAATCCTGTGCTGGCCTGAACACCATTTTCTAGCTGAAAGACCATCATAACACATGCATGCAGTACTATGCAAGAACATGCATGCAGGAAATCCAGGGCTATCCATTAGTGGAATAATGACAGTATTCTGAGCTGTCCAGAACTGCAGAGCAATTGCAAATGACAAAGTGACTCACTGCGAATGCACAACCGAATGCAGACTGACAAACCAGAACTGTCCACTTGCGGCCCCACCTGCAATGGACAGAACACGTCACAGGAGGAATCCTAACATAACGTAGGCAGGTGGGTACACTGTGAACAACAGGTAGGTATATGCAGTGATGGGTATTACGATGTGCACCTGTCACACACACAGGTAGTCACTGAATGTGCAGGGCCTGGCTGGCAGTGGCACACACAGTAGGAATTACCGAGGCTGTCTATGCAACACAAGTGTCAGTGGGACACACACAAACAAATTGGATCACAAGAACAAGATTAGCTCTCAAAAGAGCAGTTGAGGGGTGCTTTTTTTAGCAATAAGAATCAGTAAGGAGCAAACTAAGAAGCCTACAAGAGCCTAACTAAGCTTTGCATATGAAAGTCTGCAGCAGCTTTCCCTTCTCTAATTATTGCAGGCACACGAGTGAGTCCAATGCCTGAGGCTGCCTGCCTTTTATAAGGGGGGAAGGGGGGGCTCCAGGAGGGTTTGTAGCCTGATTGGCTACAATGTGCCTGCTGACTGGGATGTAGAGGGTCAAAGTTGACCCTGATGATGCACTATGGGGCGAATCAAACTTCCAGAATAGTTCCCGGTTCTCCGTGAACGCGAACCACGGAAGTTCGCTGGGAACTGTTCAGGCCATCTCTACTGACTTACAGTAACCTTTCTGGTGTGTGACTGTATAATAGCTGAATAATAGCAACTGCAAATTCTGCTGAATTCCACCTGAAATTCAAAGTTACTAGGGGGAAGTCAAGATGCCGTCTGATTTGGTATTTGATCATTCTGACCATACCTAACATATCTAACAGTCAGACACGAGAAGTATTGAAAAAAAAAACTTACTATTACTGACATTGTTGGCATTCTCTTGTGCAAGGATGTGGAGCACCCCGAGGGTTGGTGGGACTTCTTTATCAAGCACTGGCCTGAAAAATCAAAAGGCATAAATTAGATAAAACATTAGAATTCATTTATCTGTTTGTACAGGTAAAAATTGAAAAATTAGAATATTGTGCAAAAGTCCATGTAAGTCAGCAATTCAACTTAAAAAGTGAAACTAATATATGAATTAGACTCTATACTTAGAAAGCAAGATATATCAGGCCATTCACCACCCCAGAACAGGGCCGGATTTACCATAAGGCAATGTAGGCAGGTGCCTACAGGAGCCTGATGGTGGTAAGGCAGCTCACTTCCCTGCCTAAATGACTCCCTTCCTCCTTCCCTGTGCAGAGTCCTGGTGAGAGTGTAAATGAGAAGTTACTTACCCTGTTCTCAGCAGTCTGAGATCTACCTTCAGTCAGGGACACCTCTGGCTACCTAATACTGAGGATACCTCTGTCTACCTATTACAAAGGGGAACCTGTAGCTACCTACACCTGGCAAGGGAAGTAAGGGAGAGGTGAGAGCTGGGCCAGCCAGCACACTTCTGGTGTGGTTCAGTGGGGGTTTGTAGGTCCATGGAAAGCGGAGTCTAAAGTGTCAGGACAACTGTGCCTATAGGCTTCTGTGATGTAAATCCGGGCCTGCCCCAGAAGATCTGCCAACATTAGTTCATGCCTTCATTACATCCTTACTGGGCTATTGTAATGCTCTCTACACCGGCCTTCAAAACAAGGACTTGTTTCTCCTACAGTCAGCTGATACAGAATACTGCTGCCAGATGGTTAAATAACCAACCCCGTGAGTGCCACATAACGCCAGTCCTGCACTCCCATCACTGGCTATCTATAAAATGGAGGATCCTATTCAAGATCGGCCTATTGACATTTAAATCCCTACATAAACTAGGCCCTGGATACATGAAGGAAATGTTACAGCTGAGTAGCAATGCCGCCAATCTCAGATCCACATGTTTTAATAATCTAGTCATACCCAGAGTCCACTTGGAAACTTTCAGACACAAAGCCGGGATCGGTTGAAAAGGGCGCCCGAGCTGCCTGTATGAAAAGGGCGCCGCCATAGACATCAATGTTATTTCTGGAAATATGGGCTACAAGGTGTAGAAAACGGCGCCCAAGTTTTGATATAGGCTACAAGCAGGCTCCCCTTTGTAGCCCATATTTTTTCGGCTACAAGGTTTTCGGCTACAAGCGGGCTCCCCTTTGTAGCCCGTATTTTTTTCGGCTACAGTATGGTGCCCCTTTGTAGCCCATATTATTGCCTTTTTTTCTAGCCTAAGTTTTTATATGGGCTACAAGTGCTGAAAGCCGAATTATTTCATTCCTCCACTATCCATGGCGGCCTGGAGGGGGAATAGTAATTAACACATCCCGGAGTTTTTTTGTAGCCGAAGTTTTTATATGGGCTTCACCAGGCGCCTTTTTTGTAGCCGAAGTTTATATGGGCTACACCAGGCGTCTTTTTTGTAGCCGAAGTTGGTATATATGGGCTCCACCAGGCGCCCTTTTTTACCGGCGCCCTTTTCATGTAGACCCACAGAGCCTTCTGTCATGCCGCTCCTACATTATGGAACTCCTTACCTCTGCAGATCAGGACCGCTCCATTTCTGGACATGTTTAGATCCAGACTGAAAACCCACCTGTTCAGTTGGGCATTTTCAGAAATATAACTTTATTATCTGTGTTAATACGTCATCCTACTACCACTTACTGAATCTGAGACAGCCTAAGCGCTTTGAGTCCTATGGGAGAAAAGTACTATAGAAATGTTATTGTTGTTGTGTTATAATTTTGATGAGAAGGGCTTACAGCTTCTGAAAAACCCCAAATGAAGCAAATAAAAATGATTCTGATTCTGCTTAAAATCTCAGACCATTAAAATATTGTGAAAATGTTCAATTTTCTAGGCTCAAAGTGTCAGACTCTAATCAGCTAATTCATCCAAAACACCTGCAAAGGCTTCCTATTACATATAATAGTTTTACCTTTTAGGTTGGATTACTGAAATAAATGAACTTTTGCTCAATATTCTAATTTTTTTGAGTTCACCCTGTGTGTCACACCAATGTTGATGTAGATAAGAAACATAACGTTTATATTGCAAACGAGATAAACAGAGGAACACCAAGAGCCCCAACAGTGTAGTATGTATTGACAAAGGGGGTAATGACAAAGAGTAATAGTTGTTATACTCACAAGCATGGGTCACCAATAGGCAACCACTGTAAAGGCAGGTGGGGAGATTATCCTGACCCCACTCAGGAATAAGAAGTCGCTCTCTGTAGATAGTAGAAAAGGGTCACAACCCTCCACCCAGGGTGGATACAATATTATATAAGAGAGAACAGAGGCGCCAAAAGGATAAAAGGGGTTTTAAATGAGCTTAAAAGCCAAAAATGTGGTAATTAGAGGAGGCAGTGGTGGACTTACCTCCTCCAAGCAGACACAACACGACTGTACATTCAGTCTATTTATTAACTATTTATTAACGAACTCCAGATAAAAGAGTGTTGTTTGTTTTGCTAGATGCTGTAACTCCTTTTTCTATTGCCTGAGGAAGCGGGCGCTGACCCGTGAAACGCGTTGCTTTGTTTTATCTGGAGTTCGTTAATAAATAGACTGAATGTACAGCCGTGTTGTGTCTGCTTGGAGGGGGTAAGTCCACCACTGCCTCCTCTAATTACCACATTTTTGGCTTTTAAGCTCATTTAAAACCCTTTTTATCCTTTTGGCGCCTCTGTTCTCTCCTATATAATAACATTTATATTGCGCTTTTCTCAAGGTGGACTAAAAGTGCCAGAGAAAAAAAAGTCTAGACTAGACACTAGAGTGCGCTCTATAGGCAGTTGCAGTGCTAGGGAGCCTTGCCCAAGTTCTCCTCACTGAATAGGTGCTGGTTTATTGAACAGGCAGAGCCGAGGTTCAAACCCAGATCTCCTGTATCAGAGGCAGAGCCCTTAACCAGCACACCATGCAGGAACTGCTCAGTGAGTAGCAATACTGCAACAAGCAGTGGTACTCTCTGCAAACATTGCCAGAAGCTGCTCAATGTGAATAAGAATAATTCTAAAAGTGGTAATATGGCTGTGCACAAACAGCGCATGACAATCTGACCCCTATCTCTGCCAGTAAGTTCAGCGAGCTATGCGATGAGTGCAACCCACGGTACTCTACCAGGGAAATGGATACTACGGTAACAAGGTTGTTAGTAACTTACTAACAACCTTGTTACCGTAGTAACCATTTCCCTGGTAGAGTACCACGGATAGTAACACATTTTACCATAGCAACGGTCCTGCTACTCGAGTACCATGGGACGGCTAATAGCATAACTTGGGGAACTTACTGGCCGTGAAGCAGGTTGTTCCAGCTCACGGCACTCAGTGCCGACCACCGTAACTAGGCGCCCGGGGAGTCATGTGGCAGCAGGAAGAGCACTGCGCCCAACTCACCGGTGACATATACATACGTATGCACTGGCGGAAGTAGGGGTCTTATTGCCGCGCACCGTTTGTTTTCTCAACCTTGTCAACAAAATGCATTTTAAGCCACCACAGTAAACAAGTAAATGCTCCAAATATTATAATAGTACTTTTCCCCCAACTTTTTTAGTAGTTAATATTTTTCAATCCCAAAGTGTTAAAAAGTGATTTCAAAGAGAAGATGAAAAAGTGTCTCCTGGGAGAAAATTCAGGAGAAAAAAATGAATAAGGGCGTATGCTATGGGGTTGGTACACAAAGCTGCAGTAATATTGCTGTGCGCAGATACCACCGGCAGCAGGATACTATCACTAGGGCCGGGTCAAGGCAGAGGCAAGAGAGGCTCCAGCCTCAGGGCGCAGTGTAGGAGGGGGCACAGGGTGGGGCCAAGGCAGAGGCGAGAGAGGCTCCAGCCTCAGGGCGCAGTGTAGGAGGGGGCACAGGGTGGGGCCAAGGCAGAGGCGAGAGAGGCTCCAGCCTCAGGGCGCAATGTAGGAGGGGGCACAGGGTGGGGCCAAGGCAGAGGCGAGAGAGGCTCCAGCCTCAGGGCGCAATGTAGGAGGGGGCGCAAAACTCAGCTATCATTCCCCTATTGTGTTTGAAGCAGAGAGAAATAAGAAAAGGGTCTACATGGCAGTGACTGCAAGCCAGATAACTAGAGATTAAGGGGTTGGGGGCCCTGGAGCACCTCTTACTCTAATAGCAATCAGTGTTTGAGGGGTGGGGTGGGGGGGGTGGAGGGGAACATTTTGGTGTCTCAGCCTCGGGTGCTGGAGGACCTTGTCCTAGGCTGGCTCTGACTATTACTTATGCTTTTAGCAGTCTTGAGTAACATAAGTAATGGTAGCAATGTTACTAATATGTGTTACCATGGCAATGCTCATGGTATTCGTGTACTGTGGGTTGCATGAAGATGACCGGCACCATCCGTAGTTATAGTGCTCTTTTATTGATCAAGATATCATGTAGCCATCAAACAGCGACGTTTCAGAGTTTACCTGCTTTATCAAGCAAGGCTAAACATGCACTGACATATCTATTCAATGTAACACATTTATATACATTCATGGATAGTAGACAGCCAATCCTGGACCGAAATACAAACTGTCCAATCAGACAGGTCTATCTTATATACCGACCTGATGGGGAACTGATCTGCTGTCTAGCTATTGGTCACTGATCTCTCTCACCTCCTCTCCCCCTCACGTCACAGTGCTCACGGCCTCCCCACCGCCTGGACCTGCGCATAGACAAACTCCCGCAGCGTCACCAAACCCCGCCCTCGGCGGACCTGATGGGAAACTGCGGCGAGTGACGTGGAGTGCGGGCGACGTCACCGCCGCCCGCACATCCACACGCTATGCGACTGTGGGAGAGAGGCGGAATTCCGGGCGCCGGTCCGTCCACTCCCACAGGTTGTTTCTATGGTAACAGACAACAAGGCGCCGCGCGCACTGTGGAAACCCCCACTATCACAGTCAACCCATCTTATCATATGCAGGCTAAGTCTCCTACCTTACTGGATATTTTGGACAGCAGATCAGTTCCCCATCAGGTCGGTATATAAGATAGACCTGTCTGATTGGACAGTTTGTATTTCGGTCCAGGATTGGCTGTCTACTATCCATGAATGTATATAAATGTGTTACATTGAATAGATATGTCAGTGCATGTTTAGCCTTGCTTGATAAAGGAGGTAAACTCTGAAACGTCGCTGTTTGATGGCTACATGATATCTTGATCAATAAAAGAGCATTATAACTACGGATGGTGCCGGTCATCTTCATTCAAGTCGTATACATCTGCAGTGCTGGCAGATTGACCGAGGCACATCCATTTGGAAGCGAAGGAAGGGTGCCACACTATCTACTATTACTGTACTGTGGGTTGCACTAATAGGGTAACTCACAGCAACCTGCCTCAGGTGGTAATGGTAATGGCAAGTGCTGTCTGTGCACAACAATATTACCCCAGCTTCGTGCATCAACCCCCACATGTCTTTTAAAAAGATGGGCGCATCTACACAGGAATAAGCTGAACAACAGGCTATTGGTTATAAATTGTATAAATAATTACTCTGCAAAGAACTCATGCTCCTCTTTGCTATAAATATTCCGTTTTTCTCCTAATACGTGATACCGATAGGAGTCGCATGGTAGATGCTTTGGCCGCTGACACACCCATTTTTCATCATAGCGCTGCTCATAATATTCACAGACATCCTGGCCAGGGAGCTCAACATTGCATTCCACAACTTCTCGTGTTCCATTCCGCTCATAGGAGCCTCGGTAGAAGACCTGCATGTCCAAAATAAGCACAAATGTCACCCTTAAAAATGTTACAGAAGATAATGAAGATAACTTTAAAATAACCTTAAACATACGATCACCGATCAGGTCCACCGTACACTAGTGTTGGGCGAACAGTGTTCGCCACTGTTCGGGTTCTGCAGAACATCACCCTGTTCGGGTGATGTTCGAGTTCGGCCGAACACCTGACGGTGCTCGGCCAAACCGTTCGGCCATATGGCCGAACTAAGAGCGCATGGCCGAACGTTCCCCGAACGTTCGGCTAGCGCTGTGATTGGCCGAACGGGTCACGTGGTTCGGACCCGAACGCGCTCTGATTGGCCGAACTGTCACGTGGTTCGGGTAAATAAATACCCGAACCACGTCATATCTCCGCCATTTGTCTGTGGGTTTAGCTTTGGGTAGGCAGGCAGGGTAGTTCGCGCTCCAGCCACGCTAGCCAGGGTCCCCCCCAGTCATTGTGTGTCGCTGCTGGGAATAGTAGTACACCGCTCGCTCAGCATTCTGTTTACTGCCACTCTGTGTACCTCGCTCAGCCACACTATATAGCATTCTGTTTACTGCCACTCTGTGTCTGCTGGGAATAGTAGTACACCGCTTGCACAGCCACACTATATAGCATTCTGTTTACTGCCACTCTGTGTACCTCGCTCAGCCACACTATATAGCATTCTGTTTACTGCCACTCTGTGTCTGCTGGGAATAGTGGTACACCGCTCGCTCAGCCACACTATATAGCATTCTGTTCACTGTTCTGTGTCTGCTTGGAATAGTGGTACACCGCTCGTTCAGCCACACTATATAGCATTCTGTGTACTGTTCTGTGTCTGCTGGGAACAGTAGTACACCGCTCGTTCAGCCACACTATATAGCATTCTGTGTACTGTTCTGTGTCTGCTGGGAACAGTAGTACACCGCTCGCTCAGCCACACTATATAGCATTCTGTTCACTGTTCTGTGTCTGCTGGGAATAGTGGTACACCGCTCGCTCAGCCACACTATATAGCATTCTGTTCACTGTTCTGTGTCTGCTGGGAATAGTGGTACACCGCTCGCTCAGCCACACTATATAGCATTCTGTTTACTGTTCTGTGTCTGCTGGGAATAGTGGTACACCGCTCGCTCATCCACACTATATAGCATTCTGTTCACTGTTCTGTGTCTGCTGGGAATAGTGGTACACCGCTCGCTCAGCCACACTATATAGCATTCTGTTCACTGTTCTGTGTCTGCTGGGAATAGTGGTACACCGCTCGCTCAGCCACACTATATAGCATTCTGTTCACTGTTCTGTGTCTGCTGGGAATAGTGGTACACCGCTCGCTCAGCCACACTATATAGCATTCTGTTCACTGTTCTGTGTCTGCTGGGAATAGTGGTACACCGCTCGCTCAGCCACACTATATAGCATTCTGTTCACTGTTCTGTGTCTGCTGGGAATAGTGGTACACCGCTCGCTCAGCCACACTATATAGCATTCTGTTTACTGTTCTGTGTCTGCTGGGAATAGTGGTACACCGCTCGCTCATCCACACTATATAGCATTCTGTTCACTGTTCTGTGTCTGCTGGGAATAGTGGTACACCGCTCGCTCAGCCACACTATATAGCATTCTGTTCACTGTTCTGTGTCTGCTGGGAATAGTGGTACACCGCTCGCTCAGCCACACTATATAGCATTCTGTTCACTGTTCTGTGTCTGCTGGGAACAGTAGTACACCGCTCGTTCAGCCACACTATATAGCATTCTGTGTACTGTTCTGTGTCTGCTGGGAACAGTAGTACACCGCTCGTTCAGCCACACTATATAGCATTCTGTGTACTGTTCTGTGTCTGCTGGGAACAGTAGTACACCGCTCGTTCAGCCACACTATATAGCATTCTGTTCACTGTTCTGTGTCTGCTGGGAATAGTGGTACACCGCTCGCTCAGCCACACTATATAGCATTCTGTTCACTGTTCTGTGTCTGCTGGGAACAGTAGTACACCGCTCGTTCAGCCACACTATATAGCATTCTGTGTACTGTTCTGTGTCTGCTGGGAACAGTAGTACACCGCTCGTTCAGCCACACTATATAGCATTCTGTTCACTGTTCTGTGTCTGCTGGGAATAGTGGTACACCGCTCGCTCAGCCACACTATATAGCATTCTGTGTACTGTTCTGTGTCTGCTGGGAACAGTAGTACACCGCTCGTTCAGCCACACTATATAGCATTCTGTTCACTGTTCTGTGTCTGCTGGGAATAGTGGTACACCGCTCGCTCAGCCACACTATATAGCATTCTGTTCACTGTTCTGTGTCTGCTGGGAATAGTGGTACACCGCTCACCCGTCACTGTATAGCATTGTGCTCTGTGTCGCTGCTGGGAATAGTGGTACTGTATAGCATTTCTGTACTGCCACTGTACTGCTGCCAGTCAGCGTGTACTGTAAGGATAAGTGAAATGAGGAAGAAATCCGGTGAAAGAGGGAGGGGCAAGGGAAGAGGTGTTTCCCCTGACGGTTCACGTACAGGCCACAGGGGAGCACCCAAGAAAACCCACTCAATACCACCCATGTTGTCCAGGACAACAACCCTCACAAATCCAAAAGAACAGGACCAGATAATTACTTGGATGACCTCTCAAGCGTCCAGCAGTGGGTTAAGCAGCACCAGCACATCACGCACGAGGTCCGAGTCCTCAGCCAGTTACAAGGAGCCAGTGGGCACAAAGCTGACACAACCGGCAGCGACACCACGCACACAACTGCCAGATAACCAGTCCGATGAATTACCTCAGGACACAATGGGGTATTCGCAGGAGCTATTCCCAGCCCAACAAACTTCCACCTTTCAAAGGTCAATGGAGGAACAGCCAGAAATGTTGTGCCTGGATTCACAACCGTTAACTGTGGGAAATGTACCGCGCACTGAAATACGAGGCGAGTCCGAAGAGGACTCGGAAACCCAAATCCCAGAGCAATTTGGGCAGGAGGGGTTGCAATTGCAGGAGGTCGGCCGACAAGATCTGGAAGACGACGTTGGAGTGTGCTGCGCAGAGGTTGTTGTGGGGAGCTCTACTCCACGGCGGTGGCCCACAATGACATATGACGAGTTTGAGGAGATGGAAGAGGAGGGTATGGACAATGTGGACAGAGACCCAGATTTTGTTTGTGAACGAGAACATCGCCGTCGTAGCAGCAGCACAGATGAGTCTGTTGAAGAACACACTGCTGCACGAGTTCGCCTTGTGCCACAAGGTAGGCGGCGCGCAATTTCAGGCACCACAAGCGTGGAAGTTCAAGTGAGAGGCAAAAGAGGAGCAAACAGAAATCGCCAGCAAGGAGGCAGGTGCTCCAAAGTCTGGGCTTTCTTTGAAGACTGCACTGAGGATGTTACCATGGCGATTTGCAAGGTGTGCAAGACCCGCCTGAGCAGGGGGAAAAATATTAACAACCTCTCCACCACCAGCATGAGCCGTCACATGCTATCCAAACATCCCACTCTTTGGGCAAACGCGTCAGGACAGGGTACCAGAAACAACACTGCCTCCCTTGGGTTCACCAGACCCGCCTCAGCAGCAGCAGTAGCCCAGCCATTGCGTGGTTCACAACATTCACAAACATCAGACGACGCTGACACTGTCACTTTCCGGAGTAGTGCTCTTGAGGTCTCCCAGTGTTCATCAAACACAACAACCAACAGCCCTTCCGTGTGCAGCGCTACGGTTCAGTTGTCTGTGTCGGAGATGTTTGAGCGCAAGAGGAAATTGCCAGCAAATGACCCCCGGGCCGTGGCAGTAACAGCCAGCATAGCCAAGCTTCTGGCCTGCGAAATGCTGCCATATCGATTGGTGGAGACAAACAGCTTCAAGGGCATGATGTCAGTGGCCATCCCACGTTACGTGGTTCCCAGCCGCTACCACTTTGCACGCTCTGCAGTGCCTGAGTTGCATGAGCACGTGGTCAGCAAAATAACCCGAAGCTTGAAGAATGCCGTTGCCTGCAAGGTTCACCTCACCACTGACACCTGGACGAGTGCGTTCGGCCAGGGTAGATACATCTCCCTTACCGCGCACTGGGTGAACCTTGTGGAGCCTGGCAGCGATTCCTCACCTGCTACGGCACGGGTGTTGCCCACGCCACAAACAGCTGCACCGCCGTCCCTCCCACTGGATAACAGCAGCACCTACCTCTCTGACTCCTTCTCCTCCAACGCATCTCAAAGCTGTACCTCATCCGGAAACGCTAACCCAGCAGCAGTAGGATCGTGGAAGCAGTGCAGCACAGCTGTTGGCATGCGTCAGCAAGCGTTGCTGAAGCTAATCTGCCTTGGGGATAAGCAGCACACAGGGGAGGAAATTTGGAGGGGAATAAAGGAACAGACGGATTTGTGGCTGGCACCGCTGGACCTGAAACCGGGCATGGTTGTGTGTGATAATGGGAGTAATCTCATTCGCGCTTTAAGGTTGGCTAAGCTGACACACATCCCTTGCCTGGCGCACGTGATGAACCTAGTAGTTCAGCGGTTCCTGAGGACATACCCAGGCGTGCCCGATCTGCTGTTGAAGGTGCGTCGAGTGTCCAAACATTGTAGAAATTCCAGTACTGCTTCGGGGGCACTCGCCAAGATGCAGGAGCGCTTCAATCTCCCCCACCATCGCTTGCTGTGTGATGTCCCTACGCGCTGGAATTCTACGCTGCACATGCTAGCCCGCTTTTGCGAGCAGAAGAGTGCAGTGGTCCAGTACATGACGGCGCAGTACCGAGGCGCATCCGGCCAGCTGCCAAGCTTCTGTGGATCCGATTGGGCCAACATGTTGGACCTCTGCCAAGTCCTCCAAAATTTTGAGCAATCCACGTTGCTTGTGAGCAGTGACAACTCTTCAGTCAGCATTACCATACCACTGCTGTGTTTACTGAAGAGGTCGATGTTAAAAATCAAGGAAACAGCTGTCATGATGCAACTGGGGGAATCTGAAGGAGAAAACGATCAGCGTGATGGTACCAACATCAGGCCATCCGCCTCAGGGAACGCTGGCCCCAGCAGCTATGACGAAGAAGAGGAGGAGGAACAGCTGGAGTTGGAGCAGGAATTTCATGCCACCACTGACGAGGGCCAGAGCGGTGCACGTTGGACTTCCACAATTCAACGCGAATGGTCAGCAGAAGCAGACCAGGAGGAAGGTGACGACTATGATGCATCACAACAACTATCACAACGCTCACAAGAGGATGATGAGGATTCTGGTAGGACTCTGGCACACATGGCTCAATTCATGCTAGACTGCATTGAACGTGACCCACGCATTGTGCGCATTCTGGACAACACCAATTACTGGGTTTATACCCTTCTGGATCCACGGTACAAACACAATGTTCCAAAACTGCTTGAAGAAAGAGTCAGACAGGTCAAAATGGAAGAATACCAGCAGGCCCTTGTGGAGACTTTAGAGAGGAGATTGACATCCTCCCCCTCCTCTAGCCAGTTGTACGCAGACAGACTGACTTCCGCAAACCCAGGACGACCAGGAGGGCAGCAAACAACGCAAGCCGCAGCTAGTACCCAAAAGGGAATGGTATCGGCAGTGTCCTTGGAGTGGGAAAATTTTCTGACACCCATGCAGCCGCAGCCCACTGAACAGCAAGCGTGCAGATCCACCTCCAACACCGATCGCCTGGAGAAGATGGTCAAGGACTACATGTCAGATGGCGTAGCTGTGTCGAACCATCCATCTGCACCCTTCAACTATTGGGTATCGAAGCTAGACACCTGGCACGAACTGGCAATGTACGCAATAGAGGTGCTGGCTTGCCCGGCAGCCAGCGTTATGTCGGAACGCTGTTTCAGTGCTGCCGGAGGCATCGTCACAGATCGGCGTATCCGCCTCTCTACAGACAATGCAGACCGTCTGACTCAAATTAAAATGAATCAATCCTGGATTGGAAATGACTACGCAACACTCCAGGACCCCAACCAAGTAACATGACCAATGAACATCTGGGATGGTGTTGCGTTTCCGGGCCCTGTTTATTGAACCTCTCATCTGTATTACATTTATGACTGCATGGCGGCAAAAAGCATTGCTGCTATATCCGCACGCTTTTTGTCCACATGCAAGGCCTGGGTTGTTGTGTCTCACAAAGCGTGGCCTTCTCCTCCTGCGCCTGCTCCTGTTCCATCACGTCTGCTGCTGCTGGGTTAGCGTTGCCGCGTGGTCCCTGTTTATTGAACCACTTATCTTTATTACATTTATGACTGCATGGCGGTACAAAGCATGCTATCCGCACGCTTCTTGCCCTCATGCAAGGCCTGGGTTGTTGTGTCTCACAAAGCGTGGCCTTCTCCTCCTGCGCCTCCTCCTGTTCCATCACGTCTGCTGCTGCTGGGTTAGCGTTGCCGCGTGGTCCCTGTTTATTGAACCACTTATCTTTATTACATTTATGACTGCATGGCCGTACAAAGCCTGCTATCCGCACGCTTCTTGCCCTCATGCAAGGCCTGGGTTGTTGTGTCTCACAAAGCGTGGCCTTCTCCTCCTGCGCCTGCTCCTGTTCCATCACGTCTGCTGCTGCTGGGTTAGCGTTGCCGCGTGGTCCCTGTTTATTGAACCACTTATCTTTATTACATTTATGACTGCATGGCGGTACAAAGCCTGCTATCCGCACGCTTCTTGCCCTCATGCAAGGCCGGGGTTGTTGTGTCTCACAAAGCGTGGCCTTCTTCTCCTCCTGCGCCACCCTCCTCCTGTTCCATCACGTGTGCTGCTGCTGGGTTAGCGTTACCGGTCCCTTTTCCTGGAACCTCTTATATGTATTACATTTATGACTGCATGCCGACAAAAAACATGTTACCTGTGCAAAGAAAACAGACATTTCCCGCATTTAAAAGACAGTTTTCCCTTTGAAACTTTAAAATCGATTTTCTCAAAAACTATAAGCTCTTTTTGCTAATTTTTTTTTCCTCTTGTACCCACTCCCAAGGTGCACATACCCTGCAAATTTGGGGTATGTAGCATGTAAGGAGGCTTTACAAACCACAAAAGTTCGGGTCCCCATTGACTTCCATTATGTTCGGAGTTCGGGTCGAACACCCGAACATCGCGGCCATGTTCGGCCTGTTCGGCCCGAACCCGAACATCTAGATGTTCGCCCAACACTACCGTACACTGTCTCATAGTGCCATTTTCTGAACCTTCACCCTGGTGGGACAGGCAGTGGCAGCTACACTGGGGCTAACCCAGGCTTAAGCCCCCGCTGACAAGCTGTCAGCCCCTGCAAAAGCCCCCCCTCCGCAGGGCTGCCGAGCAGCAGGAGGGGTGGAAGCGGAGAGAAGAGGAAGCCGTGTGGACAGCGGCGGATAAAGGGGCCGTCTCCCCCCCTTTCCTCACCTTGGGGCTCCCACTCTCTGCCTCGCTCCCCCCTCAGATATCAGCGGCTGGCGTCAGAAGACTCACTCTCTTCCCAGCGCGGCTGATCTGTGCGCCGCTCTGGTCTAGTCTAGACCAGAGTAGTGGCGCACAGATCGATCTCTCTCTCCCACGCTGGGAAGAGAGGAAGTCTTCTGACCAGCCAGCCGCTGATATCTGAGGGGGGAGCGAGGCAGAGAGTGGGAGCCCCAAGGTGAGGGAAGGGGGGAGACGGCCCCCTTCTCCGCCGCTGTCCACACGGCTTCCTCTTCTCTCCGCTTCCACCCCTCCTGGCCTGGGGACACCTATGGTAAGTCCTACCTACCTATACTCAGGGCCGGATTTGTACTCTTTTCCGCCCTAGGCCACTGCCACCAGCCGTCACCCTTCAGTATAGATATCGAGATTACCCCTCCCCCTTCCTTCTAGTATAGGTATCCTGAAGACCCTCCCAGTATAGGTAGCCAGATGACTCCACTCCCCTTTCCCTCCAGTATAGGTAGCCAGATGACCCCTCCCCCTTTCCTCTAGTTTATGTAACCAGATGACTCCTCCCCCTTTCCCTCCAGTATAGGTAGCCAGATGACTCCCTTAATCCCTCCTTTTCCCACCCCCCACCTTTTAGTATAGGTAGCCAGCTCGCCGTCACACCGCAGCAGCCATCAGTGTCATTCATTTCTCCGCTCATCTCCAGTGCAGAAGCTTCCTCTTCCTTTCTGTCTCCAATGCTGCCCAAGTCCATAGCTGCCGGCCACAATGCAAATGTGCACAGAGAGCAAGGTGGCTGCTGCACAGGTAGCTAGCAGCAGAGTACCGCGGTCAGATCTGGTCTGATCTCCCTGCATTACAGCATATGCAAGCTTGCAAATGTTGCACCAGTTTAGCTTGCTGCTTTGGTGCCCTTCCTCCTGTGGTTCCCTAGGCCATGGCCTAGGCCTAAATCCGGCCCTGCCTATACTGAGGACAACTATACACCTGGCTACATCTACTGGACACATATACCCCTGGCTACATATACTGGGCACATATACCTCTGGCTACATATACTGGGCACACATACCCCTGGCTACATATACTGGGCACACATACCCCTGGCTACATATACTGGGCACATATACCCCTGACTACATATACTGGGCACATATACCCCTGGCTACATATACTGAGCACACATACCCCTGGCTACATATACTGGGCACACATACCCCTGGCTACATATACTGGGCACACATACCCCTGGCTACATATACTGGGCACATATACCCCTGGCTACATATACTGGGCACATATACCCCAGGCTACATATACTGGGCACACATACCCCTGGCTACATATACTGGGCACACATACCCCTGGCTACATATACTGGGCACATATACCCCTGGCTACATATACTGGGCACATATACCCCTGGCTACATATACTGGGCACACATACCCCTGGCTACATATACTGGGCACATATACCCCTGGCTACATATACTGGGCACATATACCCCTGGCTACATATAGTGGGCACATATACCCCTGGCTACATATACTGGGCACATATACCCCTGCCTACATATACTGGGCACACATACCCCTGGCTACATATACTGGGCACATATACCCCTGGCTACATATACTTAGACATATACCCCTGACTACATATACTAGGCACACATACCCCTGGCTACATATACTGGGCACACATACCCCTGGCTACATATACTGGACAGATATACCCCTGGCTGCATATACTGGGCACATATAACCCTGGCTACATATACTGGGCACATATACCCCTGGCTACATATACTGGGCACATATACCCCTGGCTACATATACTGGGCACATATACCCCTGGCTACATATACCCCTGGCTACATATACTGGGCACATATACCCCTGCCTACATATACTTAGACATATACCCCTGGCTACATATACTGGGCACATATACCCCTGGCTACATATACTGGGCACATATACCACTGGCTACATATACTGGGACATATACCCCTGGCTACATATACTGGGCACACATACCCCTGGCTACATATACTGGGGACATCTATATCATTACATGCATTTACTGGTGAAAGGCTGTCTGTCATTATGTGCATTAACTGGTGAAACACTGTCTCTTATTACATGCATTTTGTGGTGAAACGCTGTCTCTCATTACGTGCATTTACTGGTGAAAGGATGTCTCTTATGTGCATTTAGTGGTGAAAGGCTGTCTCTCATTATGTGCATTTACTGGTTAAAGGCTGTCTCTTATGTGCATTTGGTGGTGAAACGCTGTCTCTCATTACATGCATTTACGGGTGAAAGGCTGTCTCTCATTACATGCATTTACTGGTGAAAGGCTGTCTTTCATTACATGTTTTTACTGGGGAAACGCTGTCTGTCATTATGTGCATTAACTGGTGAAACACTGTCTCTCATTACGTGCATTTTCTGTTGAAAGGCTGTCTCTTATGTGCATTTAGTGGTGAAAGGCTGTGTCTCATTACGTGCATTTACTGGTTAAAGGCTGTCTCTTATGTGCATTTAGTGGTGAAAGGCTGTCTCTCATTACATGCATTTACTAGGGAAAGGCTGTCTCTTATGTGCATTTAGTGGGGAAAAGCTGTCTCTCATTACGTGCATTTACTGGTGAAAGGCTGTCTCTCAATACATGCATTTACTGGTGAAAGGCTGTCTCTTATGTGCATTTAGTGGGGAAATGCTGTCTCTCATTATGTGCATTTACTGGTGAAACACTGTCTCTCATTACATGCATTTACTATTGAAAGGCTGTCTCTCATTACATGCATTTACTGGTGAAAGGCTGTCTGTCATTACGTGCATTTATTATTGAAAGGCTGTCTGTCATTACGTGCATTTACTTCATTTTTTTTATGTAACTACATTAGCTGGTACAACTACATTACAGTTAGCCCCGCCCACATGATTTCATGACCACGCCCACTCCTGCCGCCCAAGTTCCCCCCCTTGAGCCCCGCCAGCCAGCCATTGTGCCCCTTTCGAGCCCCCCAAAATTCGGAAGCTGGAGCCGCCACTGGGGACAGGATGGCCAACCAGACATAATCAACACCTGGCCCGGCCACCCCCCCCCCCTAAAAAGCACAATCCTGGGGGCCATTTTGTCCCTGTCTATAGTCAATGTAGTAGGAGGAACTGCTGCTGCAGATAGACAGACAGTGGGATATAGGCTATATTGTGTACATTGTGCTGTGTAGCTGCTTACTAGGTGCTCTGCTACTCGCAGTTCAAAGCTACTACAATAGTCCTTTAGAGGACTCTACTTTTCCTGACCATGGATAGTGACTTTGACCGTGCTGTACGTATAATTTGTTGTTGCTTTTTTTGTGGTGTGGCGTGTTGTAGTACCACAACACCCCGTTTACAGTGTAGTGTGTGGGTGTGTCCCCATTATAGCCCACCGTCACTGCGCAAAAGTCATTTAGTGGCTGACATTTGTGACCAGGGTTGCTCGGATACCCCTTTTTAAAATCCAAATTGATTCGGATCCAGATACCCAGATATCCAGATCCGAATCGGATATCCGAATCCGAACTTTGCGGTATCCGCATTGATGCGGATATCTGAACGCATGATCCGCGGAAAACCGGAAGTGGCCTTTAAATTGCTTCCAAAATGTTTTTAGGGAAAATGATGCATGTAGCATCATGTTTTTTTTAAAGGGAAACACTAATTTATTATTTGGTGGACATACAATAAATAATAATAATAATAATAATAATAATAATAACCAGTTCGGCCTATCTGGACGAGCTTCCTCGTCCAGATAGGCACTGGTGCTGCCGCCGGCTCGTGCGCGCGATCGGGCGCGCCCCCGCGCGCGCTCCCGCTGCCCGCCGCTAGCCCCCCGATCAGTGAATGGGAATATAATTCCCATTCACCGATCTAACTTCCCCGCAGAAATACCGACGCTTTCTCTCCAGAGAGCGCGGTATTTCTGCCCCCAGGAAACAACTCCTCAGCATTTTAGTTCCTAGATGCGAGCTGGTTCGCATCTAGGACTTTTTTCACTGTGGCCATCTTGTGGCCAAATAGTAAACTGCACCCACATACATTTTTGATTAAAAAAAAACATTATTTTACATTCAAAATTAGCAGTTTCCCTCCCACACCAAAAATTACCCACATACACTTTTTTTATTAAAAAAAAAAAAAAAAAACAATTAAAAAACAAAACAAAAACAACATAAATATTTACCCAAGGGTCTGAACTTTTTAAATATGCATGTCAAGAGAATATGTTATTATATTATTTAAAATTATAAGCTTATAAATAGTGATGGACGCAAATTGAAAAAATGCACCTTTATTTCTAAATGAAATATCGGCACCATAAATTGTGATAGGGACATCGTTTAAATGGTGTAATAACCGGGACAGATGGGCAAATAAAATACATGCGTTTTAATTACGGTAGCGTATATTAATTTCAAACTATAATGGCCAAAAACTGAGAAATAATGAATTTCTTCCGTTTTTTTCTTATTCTTCCTGTTAAAATGCATTTACAGTAAAGTGGCTCTTAGCAAAATGTATCACCCACAGAAAGCCTAATTGGTGGCGGAAAAAACAAGCTATAGATCAATTCATTGTGATAAGTAGCAATAAAGTTATAGGCGAATGAATGGGAGGTGAACGTTGCTCGGATGCATGAGATTTTCGGACCGCGGCGCTGAACCGGATAATAATAATAATAATAATAATAATAATAATAATAATAATAATAATAATAATAATAATAATGGATGTAAATTAACATCAGGACTAGGTTCCAGACAGCGGTCGTGCAGCCCACATTGTGTCCAAAGTACAACCACACAACTGGGACATCACAGTTTTCAGCTCAGACATCTCAAAAAAATTAAAGCTATTGTAGTGGCGTAATAGCTGGTGGAAGGCTATTGTAGTGGTGTAATAGCTGATGGCAGTGACAGACTTGCAGTGGTAGCAGAAGATATAGTTTTGTGTCGACCCTGGTAGGTACCACAGACAGAAGCAGGAGGAATAGGTGGATGCAGTTATTGTAGTGGCATAATAGCTGGTGGCAGTGGCAGCAGAAGATATAGTTTTGTGTGGACCCTGGTGTTGGTGGGTACCGCAGACAGCAGCAGCAACAGGAGGAGTAGGTGGATGCAGCTATTGTAGTGGCGTAATAGCTGGTGGCAGTAGCAGCAGAAGATATAGTTCTGTGTGGACCCTGGTGTCATGAACCGCACGGGTCAGTCCTTGATTGGGTCAATCGTTCAGAGTCAGAAACTCGGTCTCGCTGTCGCTTTGCGCATAGATGCCCATATGTGAATTCGCAATCTATGAACCGACTAGCCGAGAGGAGTGTCCTGACTCCAAAGGATTCACCACACACGTACAATTCAAATGCTTGCCACCACATGTGAGTCAGCACATGACTGTAAATATACAGGATCTTCTCAAAAAATTAGCATACTGTGATAAAGTTCATTATTTTCTGTAATGTACTGATAAACATAAGACTTTCACATAGTTTAGATTCAAATACACACAACTGAAGTAGTTCAAGCCTTTTATTGTTTTAATATTGATGATTTTGGCATACAGCTCATGAAAACCCAAAATTCCTATCTCAAAAAATTAGCATATTTCATCCGACCAATAAAAGAAAAGTATTTTTAAAACAAAAAAAAAGGTCAACCTTCAAATAATTATGTTCAGTTATGCACTCAATACTTGGTCAGGAATCCTTTTGCAGAAATGACTGCTTTAATGCGGCGTGGCATGGAGGCAATCAGCCTGTGGCACTGCTCAGGTGTTATGAAGGCCCAGGATGCTTCGATAGTGGCCTTAAGCTCATCCAGAGTGTTGGGTCTTGCATCTCTCAACTTTCTCTCCACAATATCCCACAGATTCTCTATGGGGTTCAGGTCAGGAGAGTTGGCAGGCCAATTGAGCACAGTAATACCATGGTCAGTAAACCATTTACCAGTGATTTTGGCACTGTGAGCAAGTGCCAGGTCATGCTGAAAAATGAAATCTTCATCTCCATAAAGCTTTTCAGCAGATGGAAGCATGAAGTGCTCTAAAATCTCCTGATAGCTAGCTGCATTGACCCTGCCCTTGATAAAACACAGTGGACCAACACCAGCAGCTGACATGGCACCCCAGACCATCACTGACTGTGGGTACTTGACACTGGACTTCAGGCATTTTGGCATTTCCCTCTCCCCAGTCTTCCTCCAGACTCTGGCACCTTGATTTCCGAATGACATGTAAAAGTTGCTTTCATCCGAAAAAAGTACTTTGGAACACTGAGCAACAGTCCAGTGCTGCTTCTCTGTAGGCCAGGTCAGGTGCTTCTGCCGCTGTTTCTGGTTCAAAAGTAGGTTCATGCTTCCATCTGCTGAAAAGCTTTATGGAGATGAAGATTTCATTTTTCAGCACGACCTGGCACCTGCTCACAGTGCCAAAACCACTGGTAAATGGTTTACTGACCATGGTATTACTGTGCTCAATTGGCCTGCCAACTCTCCTGACCTGAACCTCATAGAGAATCTATGGGATATTGTGAAGAGAAAGTTGAGAGATGCAAGACCCAACACTCTGGATGAGCTTAAGGCCGCTATCGAAGCATCCTGGGCCTCCATAACACCTGAGCAGTGCCACAGGCTGATTGCCTCCATGCCACACTGCATTGAAGCAGTCATTTCTGCAAAAGGATTCCCCACCAAGTATTGAGTGCATAACTTAACATAATTATTTGGAGGTTGACTTTTTTTGTTTTAAAAACACTTTTCTTTTATTGGTCGGATGAAATATGCTAATTTTTTGAGATAGGAATTTTGGGTTTTCATGAGCTGTATGCCAAAATCATCAATATTAAAACAATAAAAGGCTTGAACTACTTCAGTTGTGTGTATTTGAATCTAAAATATGTGAAAGTCTAATGTTTATCAGTACATTACAGAAAATAATGAACTTTATCACAGTATGCTAATTTTTTGAGAAGATCCTGTATTAGCACACTGCGAACACTGTAAGTTAACCTTTTGCTGTATGCAGGGATCAGCACCAGATCTATCTATCTGTGCCCGATTCAAGCATACGGGTTGTAACTACCAGATACTCTTGAACACACGGTAACGTTTTCAGAGGAGTAAGTACGATTGTGTATGTTCAGGAACAGGTCATAACCGCTAAACGATTTTTAAACGTTTTAAAGCGGAATATAACCGTGCATTTCAACTTTGCTCTAAAACATTATTTACAGCATATTATATGCAACCAGCATTTTTTTTTACTAGACCAGCATTGGAAGGGTTAAACACAGAGGTTTAAAGTTCCGTGGAGAGATATGCAGAAGTTCAGATAGATACATTTAACTACATAGAATGTAACAAGTGAGAAATGTTACACACTCTTTGGCTGACCTCCAGCTCCTTCTCAGTCAGAGAGAGTGAGTCACATTCAACACTTAGATACATTTATGTAAACAAAATGTATCTATGTAAGCTTCGGATGCGTCTGCAGAATTCTCCAGGAACTTTAAAGCTCTGTGTAACCCTTCCAATGCTGGTCTAGTAAAAAAAAAAATGTTGGTTGCATATAATATACTGTAAATAATGTTTTAGAGCAAAGTTGAAATGCAGGGTTATATTCCGCTTTAATAACAAAAATGCATTACACACATTTACATACACTAATTAACAAATAAACACAAAGCTTAAAATAAAAGGGAATAATTGTGAAATGCAGTCTGAGTGGGATTCTTTCCTCAAATAAAGTCCAGTGCAAATGCAGGCATTGATATCAGAGTCCTTGGTTTCAGAATCATAGGCCTTAGGCATATTTTGTAATCCAAGCAGATGTTACAGTTCCAAGATGGCTGCAAACCACATGGTCCTCTGGTTAGCAGCAGCAGGCTCTCGTGAAGATGGGATTTGGAGGACTGAAGTCTGCCTGCCTTGGGGGTGTGGTAACGTCTTCCCCCTCTGAGTTACCCACCAATGACAGTCCACCTCCTCCTAGGAAGATTTTGAGTTTAAATTGTAAAACACTGTAACTCATAAACTATACATGTCAGATTTAGGTGGATAGCAGATTCATAATTGTCAGAAAATACCAATTAATAGGACATCTTGCATGAGTGCGTTAGGCTGTCCTGCCCCCGAGAAGGGTCGTAAACCAATAACTGGACGGGTTATTGTTATGAATTTTATATCAGCACATTGGGCAAATTTTAACAAATAAGACTATATGAATTTTATAGCTGTGCTCTACAGGAATTTTATTTAACAGACCGAAATAATAAACCACATGTATTTAAATCTGTTCCCCAGCGGTGCCAATGTGTCTGAGTTCATCAGTGGACCCCTGTGGAGCTAGCTTCCTTTGGCTTCCCCTGGATAAAAGGAACTTTTGGTGCTCAATCAGCATCTGAGTGTGACCAGCCAGATAACCTTTGACTATACCGGGCTAGGGTTCCACACCTCTTGGCTAATTAACTGTCACTGGCCAGCAAGAGATTCTTTTTGAACAAGTTAATTGAACACATGCCTTCACTGGTCAACCAACATACTTTATGAAAAGAAAAAATGTCATTCTGCGCTGCTTTGCGGAACAATACAGAATCGATAATCATCTCGACTTCCGTATCATTCATGACACCTGGTGTTGGTGGGTACCACAGACAGGAGCAGCAGCAGGAGGCAGGGATGCTCAGCAGAGCTCGAATATTTGAGTAGCTCGAATATTCGAGCTCTTTTTCAGCTATTCGAGCTCGGTATTCGAGCTCGAATAGCTGCAGCAATTCGAATGGGCTATTTGAGTTCACTCGAATATCCCATTCACTATTCAAGCTATTCGAACAAACAGCGGTATTCGAGCTCGAATACCGAGCTCGAATAGCGTCATAGCCCAGATTGATGTCCTTAGAGCCAATCAGAGGGCTCCCAGGCCCTCTGACGGCAGACAATCACAGAGGGGGACCCTGGCCAGCCCCTACCCTATAAATAAATGCCGCCATGTTAGGTTTTTCCGTCCTTGCTTGAGACTTGTACAGAGAGAGATCTGCTCCTTTGTGCTTTGGCTTAGCAAGTGCTCTATTGTGGTCATTTACCTAGCGTTTTTGCTCACATACACCTGCTATACACACCTATATTGTTGTTAGCTAGATAGAGATTGTATTTTAGTTAGTAGTTTGTGTGTTACATAGAGACAGCTGCTGCTGCAGGCAAGCTTACAGCTTTAGGCCTCAGGGCCTTGCCTGTGTGGGCAGCTGTCCTCCTGACTGCACTCTGTTGTTTATTTCTCATCTATTTCTGCTGTGTATTCTACCCTGTGTTGTCCTTTAATTACTACTGATTATTGTATTTTGTAGTTGTACTGTACTAGGGACACTCACTGTCACTGTTCATAGCTCCTGCGTGTGTGTGTGCGTGCACTGTCTGTAGTGTACAGTACACACACTCTATTTCCTTCTACTAAATCATCTGATTACTACTGATTATTGTATTTTCTAGTTGTACTAGTGTACTAGGGCAGTGTTTCTCAACATTTTATTGGTATGTACCCCTTTTAAAACCCTGTACTCACCAAGTACCCCCTAGCATAGTACACATTATCACAAGTACCCCTTGACAAATATATATTTAATCGTAGTACATGATACTTTGTTCTAAACAGTTTTCAAGCATTTACTATTGCTTTTAATTGGCTAAAATACTAATTAGGTGTTGTTTAAATAAGATTTATCATTTTCTAAATCTCTAAATTTGTTTTTCTTGGTTAAGTATATCGAGCCCGAGTACCCCCTGGAACCATCAGAAGTACCGCCTGGGGTACGTGTACCACACGTTGAGAACCTAGGTACTAGGGGACACACTCACTGTTCACTGTTCACACTCACTGATTACTGATTATTGTATTTTTATATTTGTACTGTACTAGTAATCACTTAGCGATCTAATCACTTAGTGATTAGTATCACCTCACCCACCAACCCACTCCATTAAAGTACCCCACTTTTTCACCCGCCCTTTTCAAAAACTTTTTTGTTTACGCCCAAAACATCTAAGATGTCTGGAAGTGGCAGCCAGCGCGGTTTGGGCAAGGGGAAGGGCAGCAAGGGAATCAGGAGGAGAGGGAGCAGCATTGTGGCAAGCCGCGCCACCATGCACAGTTCCGCAGCAGCCGCAGCTGCGTCAGTGGCTAACATTCCGCCTATAGCCACTGGCCGTGGACGCCTTGGGCGCCCAGCAGGACCATCTGCAACTCACGCTGCAGAGACACAGCAGCAGCAGCGTGTAGTACCTGCTCCTATTTTCCTCCAGCCGGGTCGGAAACGTCCCATTGAGGAAAAGGATGCAGCCACTGTGGTGCAACTGATGACGGAGGATGAGCAGCCCGCCATCAGCTCTGCATCCGAGGCCTCCACCTTCACCACCACCACCACCCCTGTTTGCAGCAGCCGCCCAGCAGGGCCTGGGGAGGAGGCCAGTTCACCGTCACAAGTTGGCGACTTATCATTCAGCACTATTTTGACCCCAGGCATCATGAGGGAATTGTCTGCTGTTGTTGGCGATTTTGAGGAGGAGATGCTGATGGGCACTTTGGGGGAGGAGGGATTGGACAGCAAGACTGTGGCGACAGTCAAGCAGCCCATCCAGGCATCAGGAGAGGAGTTTGGGGGGTCATCATCCCAGCAGGACATGTTTCAGGAGGGGGAGGATGATGATGATGACACTGTGACGGCCAAAGACTGGGTGCCACTGGGGAGGTCATCAGCAGCAGCTCTGAGGAGGAGGATGCGCTTGTGGGCCTTGCAAGGAGGCGCATCATTGCAAGCATTGGCAACAGTAGGCAGGTCCCACAGCCTGCTGGTGTCTCAGGCTCAGCAGCAGCAGCAGCAGCATCTGCCAGTACCACCACCAGCCGCACCCAAGCCCCCCCCCCCCCCAACCACCACAGGGAGACAGGCAGCAGCGGCTCCAGTCCATAGGGGGTATTTCACGTCACCAATCTGGCAATTTTTCACCATGCCCACAGTTGACAGCAAGTATGCCACTTGCAACCACTGTCAGCGGAAGCTGAGCAGAGGTGCAGACCCCTTAAAGTTCAGCACCAGCTCTCTTCTGAACCATCTTGCTGCTAAACATTACCACCAGCATGAGGAGTTCAAGAGGCTGAAGGCATCTGGCGCTGGCAGTGGCACCACACCCACCACTGCACAGCCTTCAGCAGCAGCAGCAGCAGCAGCAACAGCAGCCACCCACCCTCCTGCTCCTCCAGCACCATCAGCAGGAGTGCGGAAACTCACTGCTCCTCCCCCCTCTGCAACTCCTGCCACCGACACTGAGGCCTGTTCTGGCAGCCAGTCCTCAATGGCCTCCTCTGCTCCCTCCAGTGATTCCCGTGCCAGCAAAAGGCGACGGCAGAGCCTTTTGAGCGAGTCCTTCCAGGGGGTGGTTAGGGCTCTGCCTCCCAGCAGCCGTCGCGTGCGGCAGCTGAACGGCTTGCTGGCACAGGCCATGTGCTCCCAACTCCTGCTGTACACGCTCGTGCAGGAGGGGAGCGGCATGCGTGCGCTTCTTGCTTGTGCAGCCCCAGACTGGCAGCTCCCCAGCAGACACTTCTTCGCCCGCCAGGTCATGCCTGCACTGCACCGCTTTGTGATGGCCAATGTGGAGCGAGGGCTGGAGCACGCGGTTGGTGAAGGGGTCCACGTCACCATGGACTCCTGGAGCAGCGCTTCGGGACAGGCTGCTACCTGTCCTTCACTGTCCACTGGGTCAGCTTGGTGGACGGGGGTGAGGATGGGAGAGCAGCAGCAGGCACAGCAGCAGCAGCAACACAGTGGGTGGTGCCACCCCGCAGGGTCAGGGGAACTGCAGCAGGTTCCTCCGATCCTCTGCCATCCTCCGGCACACCTGGCCAAACCCCCCGCCTCAGCAGCAGCGTGAAACCACGCCACTGCCAAGCGCTGCTGCAGTTGGTCAGCCTTGGGAAGACCAAACTGACGGCAACCCATGTGTTGGCCAAACTCCAGGAGCAGAAGAGGAGTTGGCTGACCCCCAGAGGCCTCAGAGTCGGAGAGGTGGTGGCCGACAATGGGGCCAATCTGGTTGCCGCAATTGACAGGGGAAACCTGACCCACATCCCCTGTCTTGCCCACGTGCTGAACCTGGTGGTGCAGAAGTTCTTGCGCACCTACCAGGGGATGGGCGAACTGCTGGAAACGGCAGGGAATGTTGTGCGTCACTTCTGGCGCTCGCCTGCAGCCGCTGCGAGCCTGGAAGACGTGCAAAAGGAGCTGGAGCTTCCACGCCATTGGCTGATCCTTGACGTTCCAACTCGCTGGAACTCCACCCTGGTGATGTTGGAGCATCTGGTTGAACAGAAGCACGCTGTCAACCAGTACCTTGCCCTGGCCACTGTGTCCGCCGCTCAGAAAAGGGACAAGACCAGCAACATCCCGTCCATCGTCCCCGATGACGACTGGGGGCACATGCAGCAGGTGTGCTTAGTGCTGGCTCCCTTTCTGCAGGCCACCAACATGGTGAGCAGGGACCATGCTATGGTGTGCGAGTGGGTGCCCCTGGTTTGTCTGCTAGACAGGGCCCTCGATGCTTTGCTGGAACAGGGAGCGGCAGCCTTGGCCCAGCAGGAGCGGCATGCAGCTACACAGTCCACCTCTGAGGGGGAGGAGGAGGAGGACTCGGTGGAGGTCACTGACCTTGCTGCTGATGAGGGGGATCAGCACAGTGCAGCTGAGTTGGTGCGGGGGTGGAGAGAGGATGAGGCGGCAGAGGAGGAGGATGAGGACAGCACTGTCATTGATGTGCCAGCACACGTGGCCCGCCTCTTCCCAATGGCAGCGCACATGCTAAGGTGCCTGCGCAGGGACCCCAGGGTGATCCAGATGAAGCAGAGGGAGGACATCTGGATCAGCATGATGCTGGACCCGCGCCTCAAGGAGAAGTTGAGCCAGTTCCTGCCTCCTGCAGGAGGAGACCCAGCGCAACAAATAAGGAGCTTGCAGCAGGCCCTTGTTGAGCGCTTGGAGGAAGCCTTCCCCCAGCCTTCCACCCACCCCCCCTGTCCAGCCAGCACAGAGGCAGCAGCAGGTGCCTGCATCCAGCAGCAAGCGCACCACAGACCTGCTGTCTCTCAGCAACGAGCTCTACAGGACTGTAGAGGCTCCAGCAGTGACTAGAGAGGAGGTGCATGCAGCAGCATCCTCCTCCGGTCACAGCCAGCACCTGACCCGCATGGTGGCTGACTACATGGGGTCCTACAGCGGGCTTGACAGCGATGCCCCTGTTGATCCCATGGAGTATTGGGTCAAGCGCCTGGAGATCTGGAGCGAGCTGGTGCAGTACGCCCTGGAAGTGCTGTCCTGTCCCCCTTCCAGCGTGCTGTCTGAGCGCTGCTTCAGTGCAGCTGGTGGCGTGGTCACCGAGAAACGCTCACGTCTGTCCCACAAGTCTGTGGACAGACTGACGTTTCTCAAGAAGAACCAGGCGTGGGTGGAAGGCGAGTTCCTGGCCCCTGTTGTCGGCGAGAGGGGGACATGAAGTGGGTGCCCGAACCATCGTTAATATGCCTTACCACCCTTTACCACCTCCTGGCTCCTGCTCACTAAGCCAGCCTGGTTCACTTTGACTATTACGTCGCCTGCAGCCACACATTTTACACCTACAGTGGGCTGCTGTGTACTGCCCTTCTGCTGTCTGTATGTGTTTCCCACTGCCAGGGTACACAGAATTACCTTCTGCTGCCACTCTGCCACCAGCTATTACATCCAACAAAAGCTATATCTGTGTAATTTGCTGTTAAAAAAAAAAAAAAGGTTTAATTTTTCTGAGGTGCCCGGGTTGAAAACTGTGTTGTCCCAGTTGTGTATTGGACACAATATGGGCTGCACGACCACTGTCTGGGACCTCCTGTTGTGTTTATTTACAGCCCTGGTATCACCGCTAGGTGCCAGGGCTATTATGTCACACTGCCTGCCTGCCTGCTGCCACACTCACACTACTCCTCCATTCCTCCTGCTGCTGCTGTCTGTCTGTGTTTCCCACTGCCAAGGTACACAGAATTACCTTCTGCTGCCACTCTGCCACCAGCTATTACGTCCAACAATAGCTATATCTGTGTAATTTGCTGTAAAAAAAAAAAATAAATAAATAATAAAAAAAAAGGTTTAATTTTTCTGAGGTGCCCGGGTTGAAAACGGTGTTGTCCCAGTTGTGTATTGGACACGATGTGGGCTTCACGACCGCTGTCTGGAACCTCATGCTGTGTATTT